>NC_086153.1:195838322-196138322 GCF_035149785.1 Candoia aspera | reverse complement strand
TGTATTTATGCCACCAAACAGTGATGATAAATGGAAAAGGTAACTGCCTATAACATAATCCAGACTTTCTCAACCATTTTACCCTAATGGAGCCCTTGAAATAATTTTCAGGTCTCAGGGAACCCCTGCATAAAAACTACCAAAAATATGAGAGCTTCACAATACAATTCACTTCTAACCTATACAATCCATGTTTCTCAAGATTTACAACAATAAAGTGGCAGGCTGGCAGCTCAGCTGCTGCACGTAAAAATTCCCACCAGTGTAAGCACTAGCACTGAGTGGTGTGGAAAGTTAAAAAAACAAAAAAGTGTAATTTTTTTTCAATCACGATCTCTTGTAGAATCCTAGTTGACAAAGTTTGACATCAACTATTAAAAAGATTGAATTACTGAGAAAATACAATTTCCTTCAAGATATGCAAAGCAGAGAGCTGTGGAGAAGTATATACTCTATGTATCTATGGCATATTCCCAAGAAACTAATTTGTAGAGAGCAGAGTTAGCCTGAAAATCAGTGGAATATCTAATAATCCTGTAATTAACAACCTTTTATATGATGAAGAAATTCCAGCAATTTCAGAAGGAGATGTAAGTATAAGATTTACTTATGGCTATTGAATTCTGAAAGATGTTGGGGCTTAATTTTGGCAAAATCATACTGAAAGAATCAATCAATGACAAAGATAGAAGAACTTTTTTGCTCTGATATTTAACAAATGCTTTACTTATGTAGTAAGAAATATCCTCAGCTGAAATCCAGTACTGGAACATCTTTTTCACAGGTATAGCACATTGACACATGCATTCTAAAATATTACACTGCTCTTCAACCTTTAACAAAAGGTACAGTTTAATGGGAGAACAAAAGGAGGTTTGCAGATTGCTCAGTATTGTTGGTAAATAAAGGAACTGAATTATTATCCACAGGTTCCATGGAACAAATTCTAGCAAGGTGTCACAGCAACAGTTATTACATGAAACTAGGATTTGTTTTAAAGATAAGGTAGGCTTTGTTACTTTTTAACACTACACTGTTAAGAAGATGCTATATGTTGTAAACAAGCCCTGACCCATTGGCTTTGTGTCCAGGGATGCTCATTAGACATTCACCCATCCAGAGATGCAAAATACTCAAAATAGTAGGTAGTTTTTAGAACAAGGAAGACCTCTCTGACCTCCCAGCACGAGGTTTTAAGTATGACAGGACAGAGGACTCGGGCCTGGTTGCTCAGTCACACACTGGCTCTCTCCTTGACAGCAAAAGCTTCTAGAGGAAAGGAAAAAAGCAGGAGAGGAAGTGGAAAGGAAGAGTCAAGGTTATCAAGTTTACAGGGCAGGAAAGATAGAATAGACAAAGGCCAGAGAGCTGGAGCAGAGAGAGAAACAGCAAGAGGAACTAATGGCAAAAAGAACTTCCGAGAAATCAAAGTCAAAGCTATTAGCCCATGGTTATTAGAAAATATGCACTTGCCCTGGAACTGCCCTTATTTTGGCAGCTGAGTGAAGTAGTATACTATACTTTATGTATGTGTGTATATGTGTATGTTTTACTACCATTGTTGCACAGGTGGAACATACAATCTCTGTCCTAACAGGCAGGAACCACGCTGAGACGAAGAATAAGTCTCTAGTGTTATATTACTGCTACATTAGATAGAAAATCCTAACAAACTGAAGAAGCGTGAGAAAACCCATACAGATAAACCCCAAAAGTCAAGGCGGGTCTGTTCTGTGTCTCTTTGAATGACTGCTCAATTCCTTGCTACTAGGCATGCGTTTCCCCCCCTGGATAGGGGCCCCTTCCTGCTCACCATCAGTGCTCATGACAATCTCCTAGTCAACAAAAGGCAACTGTAGCTGCCACCTATCATTTTAATTTCTTTACAATACTCCTGGCATGACATAATAGTATTATAGAATGATGCAATGTTAGTTCATAAGAGTATTCGGGGGGGGGGGAGCTAACTGTGTCTAGCGCTCCCCAGGCTGCAAGCTCCCTTGACTTCCTTGCTAGTCAAGAAAGATATGGTGGTCCCCCCCACATTTCAGTGTTAAGTCTTCATCAACATCCATTGAAAAATCCAGAATAGAATCTTGGTATGTGTTTGTTCTTATTTAAATATTTAAAAGCATTACATTATCTAATTACCATGTGTTTACAATGGTTTACCCATGGTTAACTAATTCAATTAACCCAATTCTCTGGTTCACACTGAATCAGAAACCAACCATATGGCCTGAGATTATGCTATCTTAGACTAAAATGTAGATGGCTACTTGGTAAGGGTTGCAAATACACCTATTGTGCAGGTAAATACTTAATTGCATATCATTTAAACATGCAAACTAATTTGACAATAATTCTTCGTACTTAGGAAATCCTTTCTACACCAAATTTTCTACTGTGCTCCAAAAGATTCTAGTGGGCATTATGTTAACAGATAGCTTGAAAAATCTCCTGGACCCAATAGATACCCTGTTTGACCTGAAAGAGCACTGAAGACCAATACTAGTCTGTAGTTCCCTATTTCAGAAGAAGCTTAAGAGTATTGGAAAATATTTGTCTTAATAGATTGTGTAGGAAGGAGACAGTGACAAGTTTAGAAAAGTATAGAAAGAGCATAAAGTTGTATGCTTATTTATATATCAAAAAATAATTTTACCTGGTTTCCTCCAAGCCCATGACAAGTATACATAATTAATGGTTTGCCACCTAAATTATTTTCTCCTACATCCAGACATGCTCTTCTTCCAACATTTTTTAGCTAAAATGGAAAGTAGAAATGGAATCATATGTCTAGAATAGCATGGTTAACTACTATACACAGCTGTTTATTTGTGAGGGGTGCACTTGAGAGTAAAAGTACAAATAACAAAACCTTGAGTTTATAGAACTGGAGGCTTTGGGTTTCAGAACCTGTAGGCATCTTCTTCTTCCCATGAAAACTTCCTCCTTCTTCCTCCCATAGAATCCATTTGCATAATGTACCTGTGCTTGCTCTTTCTTCTCCTTGCTTGATTGTGGTGGATCTCAGCCCAGTCACAAGGCCCTATGTGGCTTCCGCACAGCAATTTATTATCACTCAATGGAACAATTTACTCAACTGATGACTAAGAGACTCTTCTCACTTGCACCACATGGTTCATGCTAGCTTGTATGCTCTGCGTGACTCTTTTATATACTCAGTGGAGGGGCCTCTTGATTGTGCTGCCAGGTACTAGTGCTGCCTATAGCCCACACATAGCTCTGCAACATGCAGTCTTTGGAGTGAGTGTGAGCCATACAGCTGTTTTCAATCTTGGTGGAGGATCCTCTTGATCAAGCTGCTGGATGCTTGTATTACCTGCAGACCACTTGTGGTTCCCCAGCTCCATGATCAGTTTGTGGACAATTCTAGCATCCAGTGGCACAATCGAGAGGCCCCTCAATGAAGATTATGAAGAAGCTGTGTGGAGTGGAGAATCCAGGATGAGTTCTGTGGTATGAGCGGGTGACTCCTTCCATCGCCAGAGTAAGTCACTTTGAAGGTGGCCAACTGCTGTGAGGAAGCTACATAACTAGGCTTATCCAGTGAGATCTGTGGTGACAAGCCAAGGAGAAGCAAATATACTTTATGCAAAGTTATTAACACTTTAAAAAATTATACACACATACACACGAATATGTATATGAATATACAGTGTATATATATATATGTGTATATGTATTTCCAACCAAAGAGAATATCTGTACCTCAGAGTTGAACTGTGGAGTCCTTGGTGCTCTCTGAACATGGTTGTTTGCTTGCTGTTATTCATTACCCGACTAGGTAACTTCATAAGTGGAAGTGAGTGATGATGTTACACTTGCACTGATGTTACTCAGTTGGGTAATAAAATGTCTGCAAGCAAACAACCAACCTCAGAGAGCACCAAGAACTCCATATACTGTAGAGTTACATAGATACCTGTCTGCCATTCTGTACATGCACAAAACAACAAAAAACCAAGTATATAGAGAGAGATACTCACAAATCCATGTAACGTAGGATTCAAGTCTGGTACATATGCCTCAGGGAAAACATTGCTTAGGTACCAGGTAAAATTTTTACACTGTAATTGTTGTCTTAGCTCATGTCTTTTTGAGAGATTGCCAAATGCTTTCTGTTGAAACAATGCTAAATAATTAGTATATAGAAAAAAATTGAAAGTGACTTTCATTAGAAATACTGTCCTTCTAAAAAAGAGAGGTTTGTAAATTAATTTGGTTACACCAATGTAAAAGTACTTTCTAGGACCAAAAAGAGAGGGAATGATGTAACTGAGGAATGTATATATATTTGTCTTTAAGGTGATCTCTATGGCCTGAGGTAGCCCTGCTCTATCACAACAAGCTTGACAACAGCCAGCCATGTGGACTCCCTGAATTCTTATGACTGGCCATGCCAGCTAGGGAATTCTGGGAGCTGAAATCCACACATACAGAGAGTGTAAGGTTGGGAAGCACTGTTACTTCTAAAACAGACTCTTTATCATGGCAGGCCATAAAAGAGAGCCTTACTCTTACAATTTGGTTTTCTTAAAAGAACAAATGAGGTTAAAAATCACAGTTTAATTGATGTTAACATGTTCACTATAATAATGATATAGTAAAGAAATATGTGTTCATGGTCTTAGGAACCAATTATCTCGAAAAATGTGCAATTTCTCTTCCTTCTATGTACATTAGCCTCCAGAGAGGTTTGATCCTTATGATCATGCTAAATTAAGAAGGGGGTGGCGGGGGAGCCAAACTTGAAAAACTGCAAGGAAATCTTTTTGTTGGAGAACATGGGTGGAATGTAGACTGCATATTACAACGCAATTAATAGATTTTAGATAATTGTTCCCACTTGAGCTGCAACATAAAAATAATTTGTCAAAAAGAACAGAGTGGCAATATCTCCAGTTAAAATAACATCCAATGTCTGCATATGAGTTGCAGTCCTTTGTGTCTAAAGAACGTCATTTATAGAGGGTTTAACAGACTCTACAAAATATTAACCCCACAAATATTATTTTTAAAAGGTTTTTAAATTAAACAAATAATATTCAGGAGTATAGGTAGACATGGAATAAGGACTTGAAGTGTTCAGTATATCCACAGTAATAGAAAACTATTTTGGTATTCATACTCATATTTTATAGATCTATAATAACTATTAACAGAACAAAAGTATTATTTCATGTGTATGAAACACCCATACATTTTTTTCAGGAATAAACTGAGGGACTCAACTAATTGCTGGAAATGTGATGCTCAAAAACACAACACTGATTCATATGATTTGGTCATACGCCAACATTTCTCCCTTTTGTCTAGAAGTTATCCAATAATTTTGTTTTGGAAGACACATTGTTTTCCATAGATGCTCAGCTCTTTTGAACTATATACCAATGGTAAGCCAAATACAAGAGGATGAAGGGAATGGATATTACATACTCTTACAACTGCAGAAAGGTTGATACTATAAGGATGAAATATAATTGACAGAGAGTAGATATTCTAACAGTCTGAAGAATGTACTTCTTTCTCTGAACAAGCATTCGAATGCCAGGAATTTTAACTCTTTGATCTATCTATACTATTCCTTATGTTTAATTTTCTATATGTATCCACTTTTAAAATTAGTTAAACTGACTAAAATGTAAAAATATTAACTGCATAGTCTTTGGGAATATATGTAAGACTAATCAAATATTCTATGAGTGATATATAGATGTAAACTCTTCCTTTTACAAAAATGCAAATAAAATGTAAAAAAAGAAAAATGTACTGTCAGTAAGATAAATTGATTTTTTGGTAACTAGGTTAAGCAAATTTCCTCCTCATCCAGAAGTTCCCATATCCCCTTTGGTATTTAGTTATGACAGTAACTCTGCAAGATATCAGAATGCATCTGATTGAATATTTTCATCACTATCGAAGATATCTACACATTTTGTTCCAATGACATTTCCACACCAGCAAAAAAATTCCGTCCAATCTACAATTTTTACACACTTTCTTGTGGATTACACAGTTTCTATCAACTTATTTTCAAATATTTTAACCAAGTTTTATAGTTAATATAGTTAACATTATTTTCCGATAGTTTTTTGTTGAGCGTTCCCCCAGAGAAACTTCCCACATGTTAAGTTATATCTTGCTACTGCTTTGTAATTTGGAAGTTTCATATTATGTTCTCCATGGGCAAATGTGGATAGTTGAATTAGAGGGGGGAAAAAAACAGGGTTTCCTATATGAAAAATAACAGCTCCTTCATAGTTGGTACACAGGACTTCTTGGTATACATATCTTCATAGATTTATAAATTAAGAGAAACTCTCTCTCCTCCACAACATGTTTGGGAGTACTAGGAATTGCAAAATATTAATGGCTTAGAGTTAAGATTTCAGAAGAACTCATTTCATTATTTGCAGGAGGACATTTTGGATTGATACTGAATACTAAGCCCAGGAGCTCCCAATTTTGTTGATATCTTTTGTTCGTGGTATTACTGTTGCCTGAGTCACAGCTATACTAAAGTCATGGATTTATCCACAATAATTCATTTCATTATTTGGAGAGGGAAATTCTGGATTTATAATGAATACTAAGGATAGCTAATCCTACCTTCAGAGCTATCTTTTGTTTGAAGCAAGCTGTTGCCTAAATCACATCTGGATTAAAACCACAAATTTGCCCATTGTCTTACTTAGACTGTCCTTACTTCTAACACGGGTCAAAACAGAAAAATGGATGGATGGTAGTGAAATACAACCTGGCTAAAACTATGAAATCCAAAAATAACTATACAGCTGAAGGTAGCTGAGTCATGGAGCATTGAAAAAAGGAAAGAAGAACAGAGGGTCAAACAGACCTATTGCTTTCCTTATGCTCTCATATAACAACAGAGCACTCCAATTCTATGACTCTTTCAACTAAAGATCTACTATTTAGGTATTTACTGATTTAATTTTATCATTGCTGATCTCTAAAAATTGTTTGTTACAACAGAAACAAGAGCACATAATACTCTTTTCGGCCCTACCAAAATTTGGAGAGAATTACCACATCATCTGCATATAGGAGATATTCCAAGATAATTATTTGCCAATTTTGATGGATGACAGTCTAAATTGTCTAGGTAAAGGTAAAGGTTTCCCTTGACGTAAAGTCCAGTCGAGTCCGACTCTAGGGGGCGGTGCTCATCTCCGTTTCAAAGCCTTGGAGCCGGCGTTGTCCATAGGACACTTCCGGGTCATGTGGCCAGCATGACTCACGGAACGCCGTTACCTTCCCGCCGAAGCGGTACCAATTAATCTACTCACATTTGCATGTTTTCGAACTGCTTGGTGTGCAGAAGCTGGGACGAGCAACGGGAGCTCACCCCGCCGCGCGGTTTCGAACCGCCGACCTTCCGATCGACAGCTCATGTATAAATTAAAAATACTGGAGTCAGGATGCAGCCTTGCCCAATATCTCTGAAAATAGGAATTTCTTTAGTAATGTACCCTTGGGTATTACAGCTGACGCTGTCCAGAGACACTTTTATGTGAGACGGGCAGCTACATAAATACAATAAATAAATGATTTTTTAAAAATATGAATTTTCATATAGTCTCAACATCAGGAGGAACAGGCAGTGATCAATTGTCATTGACAACAATCTGTAGCTTCTCCCTTGAGATCAGGTCAAATGCAGATCTAAAAACAACAAATATTACATACAAAGATAAATTTGGTTTAGAGGTGTATTTTTCTGCCAGATGGTTCAATATAAAGGCTGGGTGTAAAACAGAACAGCCAGGATGAAAGCCAATTTGTTGCTCTGCCAGGATATTTTCTGACTCCATCCAAACCACTAATCGACCATACAGATGTCTGGCAAACAACTTGCTGACTATACTCAGCAGGCTGATAGGTCTATAGTTTTGAGGTAACTTTCCCTCAACCTTCTTAAATTTAGGGATTATTATTGCCATTTCCCAATCTTTGAATACACATGCAGTGTGGCCAATAAAAGAGAAAAAAGATAGAATTGGGGCCCACCATTCCATGTTGTTCCTGATTACTTTTGTTATGTGATTGTACCTGGGGGCTTTACCAGGCTTTACCTGCTTTATCAGCAAATCTGTTTCCATTCAGATTACTGGTGGCCACTGGTGTGTGTGTGTGTGTGCGCACATTCAGATTTAATGTAAGAATGGTTTCTTTGCCCTTTTGCATAGTGCCTAATAGTATTCCTCCCATTTTGTTGCAAGACAAGGCAATCAAATTGAGATGATTTTTGGAGTGAGATGCAATAGCACCAGAGAAAAGTGCTGAATTTTTAGACTGAGCTGCAGTAATCAGTTGTTGCCAGGCCATCCTTGTAACTTCCCTCATTTTACTTTTGAGCAGTTCTTTGTTTTGGTTTTGATACACAAGGTTGTGTGGAGGAAAAAAATATGGGTGGTCTCAGTATACTTGATACACATTAATAAGACCTCTTTTGGCATTTATACACTCTGTATCAAACCAAGTCTTTGAACAATAGACAACATCTTGAGTTTTCTGTAGTTTCCTGGCAATTAAGGCAGACTGCAGTATTTGCATTATTTTGTTATAAAGATCCAAGGTGCTGCTATGAGTTTCAGAAACTAACAGACTGTAAATGAAGAAGTGATTTTGAGTTAACTGCAGCAATAAACTGCTCCTGTTTTTTAAGAACATATTGCACAAGAATGTTGAACCTCTAGCACTGAATTTGGGAAGTTGGTTTTTTTTCTAGGAAAAAGAGATTTCTTGAAAAAAAATCAAGTGCAGTTCACCTGGAAGGTCATTGTTAGGATGACTGGCAATTTTAAAACTGACCAAGTGAGTTAACTGGGCTGACAGTCAACTGTGACTCCTTCAGCTAAAGATCCAAAATCTGGGGTATTTATTTAATTAACAGGTTTATGGTTTGCCCCAATCTATTCAGACTCTGGGCAGCATACAATAGTTTAAAATATAATGCAATTTAAAAAAGAATTAGAGCAATAATAATAACGCTCAAGTAGGACGGTCACCCTAATGAAGCTATAATCCCAAAGCTCACTCATTTGCAAGGAAGATCGTTGTGGTATTCGCCACTGGGGTATTTAAAGATAAAATGCTGGACATCTAAACGTTTAAACAAACTACCCCCAAGTCCTTCTCCCAATTTTAGAATAGTTGAAAGGCAGAGCCATTTTGTTCCTGAAGCAGGGTGAGATTCTTGTTTCTGGCAATTTACCTCACTGTTTCGGGGAAAACTGGAAGAGGGAGTGCTATGAATGCCACCCTGAGCTCCTGAAGAAAAGGCAGGATATACTTTGAATAAACAAACAAGAAACAGATTGGCTTGCATTATGCCATTTGTCTGCCTACCAACTTCCCATCTGGTTAGGGTTAGGATTAGGGTTAGGGTGCTTACATCAGTGCTGAGCTGCTTTTTGCCATTCTCACATCACTGCTTCCACAATGCAACCCCTTTTCCCTGCCTTCTCTCCCTGCCTGTTTCTCTGAAATCAGTTTCTGCTATGACACTTGTTGCAGCAGAAAACTAGATAGCAGGGGTCTTGAGGAACTTAGCTTTAAAATGTAAAGAAAATGTAAAGTATCTGCCCCTCTTACAGCCAAGCAGCCTTGATTCAGGCCATAGCTGGGACTTGCAACACCATGTTCTAGCACAGCAGGGGGCAACTCCAGGGTGTAGATGGTCTCCAAATGTTTCACTCTGCGCCCTCAGAAACCCTTTGTAAGTTGCTTTTCCTTCATCCCAGTTTGATCTGTCTGGTCCACCGTTTGCAGCAATTGAATTTGGCTGGCAAGCTGCAACTACATGGCATGAGACAAACATTAAACATTTAACTGAAGCCCCAAAAGCTTAAAATGAACAGCCACCAAAAGAAATGCTCTATTTATAAGAGGCTGTCTTTGGTTCCTGCTTCCTTTCAAGACAACTTGGTAAGCTACCAATACAGCTAACCAGAAGGAGATAAAAAGGGAGATATACTGAGCCAGCAGACTGAAAGGATGGATGATGATGATGATGATGATGGCAACAACTGATACTGGCAATTGTGATGAAACTAATGATGATAATAGTACTGGTGACTAATTATAATTATACTGAGGGATAACAGTTCCAGTTATAATAATGAAAAAAATGGAAATGATAATTTTTATCCATTCCAGTTTTGGCCCCGTACATGTTTTCATCTGGCCCCAGCCAATTCTGGAACTTCTGGCACAAATCTGAACATTGACTATGGTCCCCAGTCCCCTGAATGTTGTGCAACTCTGCTCTGAGGCAGTGGTGGCCAAGATTTCCCATGTTACCCCTAAAGATAGAAGGAAGAGGAGGTGGTAGTTTCTTCCATATTAGGCAATTCAACATCTTACACCAGTCCTGGAAAGGACACAGTCACCTCTGTTGGACAATAGTCACACATGTCTTCAGTATTAAAATTGTGAAAAGGGCTGTCTGTCACATTCTCCAGTAGGCAGAATCAAAACACTTCTGCTATGGCAATGAAAATGTAGGAACCTGCTTTAGCAATGTATAGCCCAGAAGGGAAAGGTTTAAAAAAATACAGATATATGAAAGGTTTAAAAAAATAGACACACACGCACAAACACACACAAAAAATCTAGATTCCTTTTCCTGGCTGATAGGAACTCAGAAGATAATTACTAAAGGCTAGAGCCATATACAAACATCCTGCAGTTATCCAATTTTAAGTATTTTAATAGTTTTAATATAAAAGCTTTAAATTTAAATAATTTAGTTTATGATATTTACATTTCTTCTAATTTCCTAAGCTGCTTAAGACAAAGCCTTCATAAATAAGTACTTGAATAAGAAGAATCTTCTTTTAAGAAACTGAATAAGTACATACTAGTAAAGGCCCATAACGAAGTCCCTTCCATGGAAGTAAGAAATGATTGCCACCACCAACTCCATTTGTCTAAAAGAGGTGATGAACTGTCAGTGCGCTAATGGAATATTAATAATATATTCTGAGTTTGTACAAGCTCTTATACAGAATTCAGAAGCTTGATTTCAGTGGGAAAGGAACAGTGGCAAGCTATCTTCCTCTGTGGCTTGCCTTAAAAACTGGGTTTGTCCCTTTCCACTTGACTCACTGTTAGTACATAAGCTGCCAGTTACCCAATTTAGAGGTAACACTTCCCCTTCCATACAGTTTTCTGACAAATTCAAGCACATTTACCTTCTTACCAAACAACATCCTTTATTGACCCTATCCAAAGTACTTAGGTATAAATATGAAGATGCATCTTCCTAGAACTAGCTTTCTAATATTCACTCAAATTGATTCGCTCTAATTTATTTAAAGCAAATTCAAGTTTTCTCAACTCTTTCATTTTAATTGATGAAATTCTTCCAAAAGATTCCTCCAATTCTAGCCAAACAGGAAAGATGCACCTGACTGAATTACTCAAGTTCAGATGTTGTAAAATATTAAGTAAAATATCACTGTGTACTATTATATCTATTCAATATTTTGCCAAGCAAAGCAACTCATATATAGTGCCTAAATAATAATAATTTTTGCTCACCAAGAATTTCAATGAAGCAACTGATTTCTAATACCACCACCATCGCCACCTACTTGTTTAACAATTTTTGTTGCTTCTGTGTTTCTCCGGTAAAATATATATTTATATTCATCCATCCAAACTTCTGCAAGGCGAACTTGATTACGTGTAATCACTTGAGTCCCTTTCGGAAAGGTATGGGGGCTCTTGCTGCGAAACACATGGCCAACAACTGAGCAAGGTATAATTTCCAACTGCCCCCCACATTGCCACACCTGAAAAATAAGAACTGTGTTAGGCTACCTTCAGTAGCTGCTATCAGGTTAGAGTGCTAAAGGAACATGTCTGTACAGAAAAGGTTTAATTTAAAGTGTTGTACTGCCACACAGATAATACTAAAACAAAGTAGTTATTTAATATGAATAAAGCACGAATTAATAAATAACGTGCTGACCAAGCTACGGATACCACTCCTACAATCTACGAAGCATTTTATCTTTCTATGCCATCATTACCACATGGCCAAGTTAATTTATCTGCTCTTTCTGCAGGGTTTAAGAAGTTTATCCCAATATAGTCAGTCACTTTGCCAGTAAAAGACATGTGAATATTCTATTAACTTACTCGGAAAGACATTTCTATATTTTCTCCTCCCCATATTTCCATTTCTTCATCATAACTTCCAATTCTATAAAAATAGTCCTTTGATATTGAAAAAAGACCTCCTGCAAAAGTTGGTGTTCTGCCAGAGGGAAGGCGGGAGTGGGGGGAAAGAGAGAGAAAGAGAGAGAGCAAGATAAAGCTTTATGAAGCAGGAACTTCTCCATTTGACTGAAACATATTATTCATTTTTATATAAAACCCTAAACCTTATCCTTCTTCAAGTAAATCTGATCAACCGAATTAACAGCACCAAGGGGATACATCCAATATGATGTAAGTGGATAACCCATGAAATATCTTACTAATTCTGTTCTTTTGCATATCCTATCCCAGCATTTTGAAGAACTTTTTGAGTGAGTATGAAAGAGCAATGGGATTTACTCTATTCTATTGGAACAACATATCAGTGAAATGACACCACTAAATATAACTCAAAAGCAAAAGCAACATGTCAACAGCAGTGGAGCACGCATTTATGAAAATGACTTGTGTTATACAACACAAGTATAATTTTGCTGTCTGAACTTATAATCCATTTCAAAATCAGAAAACAGACCAGAGTTTTTCTGGGATAAAAAATGGGGGCTTTTGGTATCTGAGGATGAACAATCTTACTTGATTTGGCATTCTTCCAAATACAGTATTTTACTGCTACAGTAAAATTAAATATTCATGAACATGTTCATCAAATGATGTTCCATAACCTTTCAAAAGTCAGTCATCACAAAGAAATACAATAAAATCTAATGTAAATTTCAAGTGAATTATATCTAACCTGTATTCTCTAATATTCTAAAAATTCTAAAATCAACTCCCCCCATCTACAGTCCATTTAGAGTTGATCAAACTACTGATCCTTGGTGTCAGCCCTTTGAGATAGGCCAACCCTTTCAGGCAGTTTCAGAAAACAGGTACCGCAGGGATTCCAGGAATCTACTTTACTGTTGTAGGATCTATTAACAGAATCTTGAAAGTCTGTCCAAAACTTCACCACCCCTCTTTAAAGACAAAAGGTCATGGTGGGGCTGTTCTGAGTTCCTTTCTCATACATCTTACTTTCCCAGGGCTGAGTAAACCTTACAACTCTCCAACCTCCTTCTCAAAACTTAAGCTAAATTCCTCCACATGTAGGCATGCCAATATGGAGTTCTTTCAAACGTTGCACTGCAGTTATTCAGAAAATCACAACCTGGCAGTTTGTGTGTACCATGTTTCCATTGGTAGAGCTTATTTTTCTATTAAAATTTTCAAACGTTAAATGGGCCAAGCTTTCTTTGAGTGCAAATAAATATATTTAAGTGAACAAGATATACAAAACCTGGATAGCCAGATGCATAACATAAAAACATAGAAGTTTCTGTTCTTCTATATTTTATTCACAAAAAATAAGCATAACAAAACTATCCATAAATGTAAATAACTCAAATTTCATTACTTACTTAATAGGATAGGTTTCATCTTTCCTTCTTTTGTTTTCATGTTCAGGAAGAGATTCCCAGCCAAAGGATAAACTCCAGTCAAAATTCCCTCTGTTGTGGTTTTGACCATAAGGAGAAGGTTTATTAAACTCAAAAGTATTGAGATCAATAGATGAAATATCAGGGCTTACAACACAAGTATAATTTTCAGCTATTCTGGCTAGTAAAGGCTCTAGCCATCCATAAAAGCATTCACCTAAAAGACAGAAATTAGCATACAGTTTTTTCATCTGCACAAGAACACTTCAAACACGCTTCAGCTATAAATACAATTTTACTCCCTGGAAATTATTTTTAAGTACAGTTCCACAGGGCATTTTTCAAATCAATTTCTTAAGTATTTTTGACAGTTTATAAATAAGGATCATTAAGTACCACTAAAATATGTATGGTCAAGGCAAAATATAAGGGGTTTTAAATAGTCTTCCTAGCCTGAAAGTTATTTTAAAAAAAAAGAATTAAACTAAGTATGTCTGAAGCCAGACAGAGAAATAAACATTGTAAAGAATCTTGAACTTTTTAATTAACTCTGTGAATAAGCCAAATATAATGCCATTCTTGCATTAATTATTGCACATTTTGGTAAATAACAGCCAAAGTGTAAATGAAGGCACGAACAAATGCAAGAAAAAAGATTTACACAGATGTAAACAAATTCTAGATTCTTCAGTGTTAACAATATTGCTTTAATTTAGTTTTAAGTAAGAAAATGGAAAACTAAACCTGTGAATAAACTCAGGTGCTTCCCTGAAATCAGCAGAGTCTAATTTCTTGTTCAACTGCAGTTCTTTCAACAGCATATGCATCCATCAACTGCAGAGAATTATCCAGAGTTTCAAAAGTTGTCCTAGGGAAACTTCACAAATTAATTTTAAAGAAGCAGCTGCATTTTCTTTTCATCTTTCTTGCCCTATACATTTTACAAGTAGCCAAGTCTAAGTCCAGAAAACTGGAAATACAAAGCCTTTGCCTACTACATAAAGGTAAACAAACAAAGTGGGAAGATTCAATTACTAATTTTGTTTCCTCACTCTCAAATTTCTTGTAAAAAATCTAAGTACTCAAAAGAAAATTGGATACTCCTATTACAGGTTGTTGTTTTTTTCTTATTTCTCTTGATCACTGGGAGGGATTTCGAATTAACTGAGAGGAGCATTAAATATTGAAAAGTGCCTTTTCAAATATATTGTTATTTAAAATTTAGTGATCATAGCTAGGAAAGCGGAAATAATAAAGAAAAACAGGATTTAATATTCCTTTTTAGGTGCTTGGGGAACAAAAAGGCCAATTAGGAACTGGTATTCACTCTAGGCAGGATATCCCATTTTTTAAAATCAACTTAAATCTCAGTATTCTTCCAAGTGTGCTGATCCCTTCCACTTGTTTCTTAACAAAACTGCTTTGGTTAAATTCTGGCAATATTCACTAGTTGCTTTTGGTACTAAAAAGTGATATTGGTTTAACCTTTATTCCGAAAAGACGAAGCTCTGCAGGTACTTGGAAGCAAGCTGTTCTTGAATTTTAAATGTGCAAGGAAGTGGGAGCCTGCCGTTATTCAAGGAAAGAAGAGTACTCTGTGCACGTTCAGAGATGTTTTTCTTTCCATATTCCAAGATTTGGTCTTGCGACGGGAAACGTATTCCTGGTCAGAGTACATAAAAGTTTTACAAGACCTGATGGAGAAATCACTTCTAACAAGTGAGCAGTCAGCAGAACCTGGTGTCTTTAGGTGTTGCTAGAAAGGCATGAATGGTTCTGCAGAAGGGTAGGGAATACTTGTGTTTTCTAGTCATGGAGATCACAATACCACTTATTTGGCACCGGTTTTGGTTTTATTCTGATGGGCAGAGACAAGGTGAAAGAATAAAAAATACATATGCTCATAAGTATTCTTATCAAACGGCTATTTCCATCTAACAATTCTCTGCCATAAACTCACTTATTGATTTGGAATTGGTCACTTATTGCAATTCTTCAACTGTAAGATAGGACCAATGTATGTGAACTGACTTGGGTTTTGGGGTTATCTAGAGGTAATTGTTTGCCTTTACATTTGGTTCCCAGTTTCGTTTGTGCTGCAACTAATTCTGAATTATACTGTATACAATAGTATACTATTGTACATTCGTCTTATCCTGCTGGGATGCTGCCTTCAGCTCTCTTTACTAACCTTCAGACGTGTACAGCCTGAGTTCTGGAATGCTAAACAATGTGTTATGATGGCAACTTCTAAATGCTCTTAAGTTTGAGAAATGGCTTGTTAGATGATGCAGAAGAGGAATGGAATTGCAAAGCTTCTCTATCTTCTCAGTTCCTGTGTAGCACTATAAATCCGAACCAGATTATGCATTTGCATGCCAGATTTTAGGATGTAACCTCACATATCTAAATACCTACTGAGAAGCTATCTTTGGCATTTAAGGAATAAAAAGCTACTCTCCACCCCAACAGGATGAAAAATGTCATCTGTGAATGCTTCTTTAAATTAAGAAAACATAATCCAGAAGGAAGTCACATAAATACTATTTATTTACTGTATTTTATCATGTTTTTCACAACATTATTATTCCTTAGTATTTTTTAAGTAGAGAGACATGAAAGAGCCAGTTTGGCATAGTGGTTAAGGCATCAGGCTAGAAACCGGGAGACCATGAATTCTAGTCCCGTCTTAGGCACAAAGCCAGCTGGGTGACCTTGGGCCAGTCACTTTCTCTCAGCCCTAGGAAGGAGCAGGCAATGGCAACCCACTGCTGAAAAACCTTGCCAAGAAAACTGCAGGGATTTCTCCAGGCAGTCTCTGAGAATTGGACATGATTGAACAGATAAAAAAGAAAGGGACAGGCAGCATGTTTTGAGGCTGAAATACTCTGACCTCAGAATATTCATTCCAACCTGGAAATGGGCCATTCTGAATTCACAGAAGTAACTCAGTCCTGAAACAAGCTGTACTAGCTTCCCATGGTCAGTGCAGCCCAATTTTAGATTAGAATGGAAATCCAAAGACAAAACAGGATAATCTGGTCTCAAATTACTTTGTGCTCCTCTAGTGTTCAGTCAGCTATCTAGACATACTTACAGTGGGCATCCAAAAAAGTGAGCGTTTCCCCAGTAGCTACTGAAGCACCTAACAACCGAGCCGTGATAAGCCCCTTTCTTTCCTTTTGTCGGACAACTTTAACTATTTGGAATTGTTTCACGTAATCATCTAGTTTATCCTGCAAGTAGTCTGAAAAGAGAACAAGTCAGTATCTGTACCTTCAGGATCAGCTCTTCAGTAAAGAAAACTAGAAATAATATAATTTTTAAACAACCATGGTTACAGTTCTAAAATACCATCTGATTACTAAAAAATGAATACGTGACCAAACAAATACCACCTTAATTCAGCGAAACTGTAATTGCTAACACTTCCTAGTAAAGTTAAGCTTTGGAAAATTATTATTCTTTCGGAAAAAGTGACCCATATATTCAGTTGGAGTCAAATGAACGTTATTTTCTATTATTTTAAAGCAATTTGGCTTTACAATCAATTACTTTATAACTGAATAAATATAGTTATAGATAAATGTTACATTTTAAAAGGAAAATTAAAAAGGGCAGCTCATCTGGACATAGAGAATATGGCCATTGCTTTAAAACCCTTGAAAGAGAGTAAGTTGTTGATGAAGAACATTGTTTTAAGAAATCTGTTCTCAATATGGATTACTCCTACATACTTTCTCACAATGCTCCAGTACCTCTGACAGCAGCAGGAATCAGCCTTATCTTAAGATCTACCCATAAAATGTGTTTCACATTTACCATTCATTCAGGGCAATAACTTTCCACCAGGTCCTACAAATACACAATCCAGTAATGATAATCTTAGGTCACAATGGACTGCATACAGGCACTGTTGGAATATTATGCAATTGCATGAATGGTTGTGGCAGCGTCATGTGATAGGATCACTGAATCAGCAACAAGATGAGCTACTCTAATCAGAACAGAATACTTTTAGAAGACAGAAGAAAAAGTCAGAAAAAGGACACCAGATATACTAGGTAAACAGCTACTGAATAACAAGACAAAGGGTCACATCTTATGCCATATTCTACTAAGTATATGATTAAACATGTAACATCAGCTAGTTTTCCCTTTGATAACCAAAAAAAGATACTGCTGGTTAGCTTAGAACCAAGAGCGATAACTTGTTGCCCACATATGCCCACCCATCCCTTTGTCTGCAGTACTGGGCTTCCTCACAATTGTTTGAATGGCTTCAATTACTGATTAGGTGAGGGTAGAAAGAATGTGCATCCTATATTCTGACAATATGTTAAGCCCTAATTAAGCCAGCAACGGCTACTGTGGGGGAAGAACCACCAGGGTGAGTTGATGCACTCTGTTCTTCAACATAAGCCTAGGCAAGTGTAACATGCAAAGGCAGTCTGTGACTTAATTCAGATACAACCATCTTTAAGCTTCTAAATGTAAATATGTCTAATTATGATTTAGAATTCCCATCTCCATTATTTTCCACCCACCAAGGAACATCTTCATTAATAAAAGTGTTCCTTTATAGCATAGCAACCCTTCAAGACAGAGCAATATCGTAGCTAGAACAGTAATTTATCAGGTCTGGTATCACATCAAGCATTGCATGGAACCAACAAGTCCAACAAAACTCTTAAAACTATTCAGCACATGATTTCCAATTTTAATTTGATCAATTTAGACCTAGATGTAAACTTCCTTAGCCATAATTTGACTTGGATTGAACTGAGCCAAAAAGAAAGCACACACAAAAAACTAATTCAGCTTCAAAGTATATAGTATGTGGATGTATCTACACTATACTGTATATGAATTTAGGTACAGCATGTGAGAAGTGGGGATTTCATCCCTTGAAAGGGTTGTCCCTTCTTTATTGAAGAAAGTAAAATGCGTATATTTCCAGGATACATTAATTAGAAAAAAACTAAATATGAAAAATCTATAGCCCATAGATGACATCTTACCGTCTACACTGGCATCATCCACCAAAATTATTTCCTTCAATAATATTGCAGGGGAAGTATGCATCACACTATAAACTGTTCTCAGAAGAGTTGACCATGCTTCATTGTGAAACACTATGATAACACTTGTAGTAGGCAGTGGAGGACAGCGCTTAAACTTCTGTTCAATACATCTAGAGGATAAAACCATAGTTTATAGAACAAAATATGAATCACAAATGTCAGGCCTTGATACTCTGGCATGGCACAGATGAAACACTGTTAACAAGCTTGGCATGTATGGCTGAACTATTTAACCCTTGCTTTCAAAAAAGCCATGCAAAGGAGCCAGCATGGCACAGGTATTTCCTAGCAATATCATTTTAACAGTAAAGTGATAATCTATGTATCACATTGTGAGAGGAATCTAAAGATTTAGAATAATTGCCTACAAAACTATATCATGATTAACAACTTATTCACATTCACAATAAACAGAAGATACCTAGCGCTGGAAAATCATGTTAGTAAGAGCTATGGCTACTTTCTTGCTTCATCAGTGCATTCTAAAGATATGGAAGTGCTCTAATCCCATATAGATTTATTTCAAGATTTCTTAACATTTTTAGATGCATTATTTGCTATCACCAAACAACTACTTCAGAAAAGCCATATGTGCTATACTTACAGACGTAAAAATTAGTAGGTAGCACTTACTCTAATAACAGGAGTCAAAGATCACATCTTAATACAGAAATGAAGGCTCAAAATACCCTTTTTCAGTATTTTATCTATTTTAAATAAAGACCAGAATATTTGCTCTCAAATCCAAATACATTTCAACGTACTCAGGAGGCCGTGTGTCTGGTCCTAGATCTCGATGCAAAGAAATCCTGTCACTTGCAAATGCATTAAAACAATGCTTTTCTTCACCACGCTCTTTCTCCTTCTGTTCATCTGGGCTTAAATTGATCATTTTGAATGCTTTACCAGAAGCCCCTGGAGTATTAGGATCCTGAGGGGGACGGTCAAGGTAAGGAGTCAGTTCAGCAGCTGTATAATATCCTGGTAAACAGTGCTTCTGTCCAGCATTTTGAGTCTGCCTAATGGGTGCTTTAATTTGCATTTTTGGTTTTGCAGCTTTAATGTTGTTCACAGCATTTAACACTAGATCTAATACAGTTTTCTTTTCATCATGAGATGGCATTCCTGGGTCCTCATTAAATTCTTGAACACCTACTTCTCGTTGTAGCAAAACCAAAAATATTAGGAAGACAAAAATAACGAAGGTAAACTTCCAAAGCTTCTTCTGGGAAAATTGTTTCATTATGAAGCGCCTTAGCATTCTTATGTAAGTCATCATGGAGACTCCACATACAGAAGTGCTTCAAATAATGTTCTTTCTTTTAAACAGAGAAGTTCACAAAATGATAAAACCTGCAAGATTTTTAAAAATGTTAATAATACTTACTAATGTATGTTTACCCATAAAAATAATTGTAACTGTTTAAATGAGTAAGAATACAAAATCCACAAAGTAAGGCACTACATTTCAGGGTTGCTGAAATCATGTTCCTTTTCTAAACTTATTAGAGCATTTGAATCCCCTAAGAACCCTCATTAGCTACACCAGCCAACTTATTCTTGCCCCTTGGGCTACTTTCTTTTACATCTTTTAGATCAGATACTCTAAACGTTCTAATTATTAGCCATAGATAACTTTTTGGGGCTATGAATCTCAAGGAAGTAAACAACATTCTGTTATGGCAAATTGTGTCCCTGAAACAGGCAGTTCAAACTTCGAAATGAGCCATTCTGTTTTGGAAGGTTTCCAACTCTGAAACAGGTACTTCCATTCTGAGTGCTTTGGATGTGATCCAACTTTAAAATGGTCCTTTTCTATCAATGCCTGTTTCTAAGTTGGACCACTTCTGGAACATTCAGATGGCCCATTTTGAGACTGAAATAACAAAATGTTTTGCATATCCCTAGTTAAATCTCCATTTTCCCTTTCAATTACCTTATATGCATTATCACTTATGTTTCAGAACCATTTTTACACCGTTGAATGGTTTGAAGACCTTTGCAAATAAGATTAACAAAACCATTTTCACAATCTCCCTATTGGCAGCGAATCATTTCTATTTGAAGAAATCCATATTGAAATAGCAGTAAAACACATTAAGAGAGTGCCACTCAAATGGCAAAAGTTGTATTTTAATTAGAACCATTTTTTTTCTTTTTCAAATGTAAGTTCTGCTTTTGATTGACAGCTAAGAAAAGAAAAAGCAGTATTAAGCAACAGATTATTTATATCCAGTTGTATGCCATTTGAAAGGACAGAGAGGATAAGCTGCACTGCAACATTATGCATTTATTTGACATGGTAGCAATTCTAATTTTCCAGATGGATGGATACTTACCAGTATGTCTCTCACATTATTTCTGAATGTGTTTGCTACCTCCTAGGCACTTTGTTTTTGGAGAACAAGAACTATGCCTAAATCGGAGTAGTAAGTGGCACTTATTATTTGATAAAATCTTGCCCAGCCAGGTATTAGAGATGATCTCATACAGCGCTGCTTGCTCTACAACAGATGTGTGCTAGCCTTTCAGCCATATTGCCTCATGCAAGATTGGCAATCCTGTGTCTTAAAACTGTTTCACATATTAGTTTTTGTACAGCAACAAAATCCATCAAAAATGTGTATACCATTTACTATAACCAAATTATTCTGAGAGTTGCCCAATAGGCATATACATAAATAAAAGAAAATCTGAACCACCCTTCAGTATCACAATCCATATTAAGTCTCTTAAGACAAAACAAAGTTCCAGACTTCCTAGCCATAATACTTACAATGTTTTGCAGAAATTTCTGCAAAAATCCTATTTCAATGTTTACCTAATTGTGTATGCTTACAAAGTCTGCCACTGAATAACAGCTGCTATAGAAACATGCAACCCAGATCATCCTTTAACTTAAAACTTAAGACTGATAAAGACAAATATGCATCATCACTGCTATAAATTTCATCCACTATCACAAGAGTAAAGGCATTTCTTAAACAATGGAACATCATAGATTGAAGACGGCTCCATTTTTGCAATTGCAGCTAAGAACAAGAAAAAAAAAATTGAGTTCCTACAACTCTGATCTCTCCAGGGGTGCAACACTGCCTCTTGAACAACTAGGTAGAGCAAGTAGATTCTATATGGAGAAGACGGTCATGAAGGTAATAAGGACCCAAGCTACACCAGTATTTCGATGATATCAGACTCCAGACCAGCAGATGACATCTTCCAGTAGTTTCATGCAGAGGCTGCATAAAAAATAGGGGATAAAGGGCAGATAGCCAATACCTAGGACAGCCCATATTGAAGTGTCCAAAGGCTCCATGTCTCCTTCCCCAAATAAAACTGATTGAAACTGCCTGCTCAGGAATGAGCACAAATACTGCACAGCAGTGTTTTCAATCCTCAGCCCTTGCAGGACATCCAAAAGGATACCATAGTCAATGGTACAGAATGCTGCTGAGAGATCTATTGGAATGAGGAGAGATGCACCTTCTCCCTCCTCATTCAACACAGGTCATCCACAAGAGTTACCAGTGCAGAGGGATTGAGATAATCCATCTCATCCAGGATACTCTGTAGCTGGAACCCAACCATCATCTTAACACTTATTCAGAAATAGCAGGTTGGAGACTAGCTAAGAGTTTTCCAAGATGGCTGAATCCAAGGATAACTTTTTAAGGAACAACACACAACTGCCTCCTTCAAGACTATGTCTCTCCTCCAAATAGACATTTACTACCTCCTTGATCCTTGCCATTGTGCCCTCTATGGCTGCCTGTATTATCCAAGAAGAGCAAGGATCTAATTTGCAGGTGGCTGAGCTCATGCCACAGAGGACCCTGTCAACTTCCTCAGGTGTCACAGGCTTGAAAGAGTCCTAAATTACCTGGCAAGACATTATTTTGTCATCTCATTAGCTTCTGCCCATCTACCATCCAACCACTGACAACAGACATCAGATCCAGTATAACAGTATAGAGAAGTACACAGAAGAAAATATGCAGCAGCAACTGTATTATAAAAACATCAGCCTGGAAAGACAATGTCAAGGAAGAAACTCAATACTGGCCTACCTTGACTCTCCTGGGTATAAGAGGAAGGGAAAGAAATTCTATCAGGCTTTCAAGATTCAATATCAATAGAGTTCTGATTTTATTGTGTGATCCCAGCCTGGTCTACTTCAACAGAGAGACATTGGTCTCAAAGTGCTTGGCAAATTGCTCAAGCAGAAGTTCCTAGAGCCCCCAAAGGCCCCAGTCATCTAAACAATGCTGCTGGATGGCCCTCTGAGAATGCAATAAGGATGGAAAAGTAGTGATGCTCTTATTGCCACAGAATAGGCTCAGACTTGGGCTCATGCTTATATCTGATCATATTCTTAGGCACCTTCTCTCCTAGAGCTCCCTGGTAAACCAAGGACCTTCTTGGATCAGCACTCAGAGGGTCAGGCCACTTTGGAGCAACCCCATCAAAAGCCCTGCCTATCTTGGTCTTCCAGTGTTCAACCAGGCTACACCAGAGTTGCTCGCATGATTGCTGGGAAATTCCCTAAGTGCCCATTGGAAATAAAATGGATCCAGGAGGTGCTTGGGGCAGACCAATTCCCCTACAGAGGTTGGTGTTGGCTGTGAATTCCAGCAACTTGACCATGACAACAGAATGATATTGATGTCCTTGACCCTCAGATCATGAATTCCTCCAAGGTGAATACCAATTTCATGCCCCCCCCCCAGTAGTTCATGCCATAGTAACTTGGGACGAGCCCATGGTTGTCATGCATGCTATGAATTCATGACAAACCCTCCCCCCAATTCATGGAGGATTAAATACAGCTGGAGAGCCAGCCACCAACTTGGTAGTTTTCACATAGCTGCTCTTGCATCAGAAAGAAAACTACCATAAACATGATTTACATGAACAAAGTATGATTTTTGATAATTCATTCTTCTCATTAATAGAATTAAAATGTCTTTCAAATATGTATACAGTTGTTTTAATGGCATACAGCAGGTTTTGCATTGCTTTTTAAGCTATTAATTTCTAAAAAAAGAAACATTTGAAGTTGGAAAAATGTATGGTTGCTATTTTACTTATTAGAGGTGTTACCCCACCCCAAACATCACAACAGGCACATACAGACACAAAACCTGAAAAAAAAATCTAAGGACATTTAAGTATATTCATGAAAAATTATTTATTATATTTATTTACCACTGCATGTCAGTGACTCCTGACATGCAGTGGTATCTTATTATCTTGTTTTTCCGCTTAAAATATGTGCTTAGGACTGAAATAAATTACACAACCTCAGAAAGAAAAATAGTACTTGCATGATTAAAATCTGCTTCACCAAAAGTGAGTTTAGATGCCAAGGCTTGTCTAATTAAAATATATTAGCTTGCAGGTGGAAAGACAACATATAGGGAACCAGCCTGACCTTCCTCACAGGGGCTTCTAAAACTTAGGGCAGACACTAAGAAGGCCATTCTCATATTCCTGCCAAGCGTGCAATTCATAGTGGCCGAGTAGAGATAGCAACATTTTTCACAGATCTTGAGACATGAACGTTTTTAAGCTAATCAATTCAATTAAACAACAAACCCTTGTGGTTACATTCTCAATGCACTAAGCTTGGTTAATTTCAATTGTAGCTGTTAAATAGCCTAGTGTTTTATGTAAACATTAGGCAATTTGGTTAGCATGCTATTCAATGTATTGTGTGAACCCAGAAAATAAGATAAATGCAGTAACCAGATCTGTTATGCAATGAGAACTGAGCTGCTTCATGATCCCAGAATACTGGATGTTGAAAAGGGGAGAAAAACTCTGTGTGGCTGGAACAAAGCATGGATTAGCCGTAATTCTGAGCACAGCACTCCATTTTGCAAATGTTTTGTTGCAGGTTCCACTTTTATGTTACCATATTAATAACCACAACTCTTAAGGTGCTGGTTTTCTTTCAGTCAGCACCTTACCATCCACACACAAGAGGACATAAGGTGCTTAAAGGAAGCCGAAGTTATAAACATTCTTAAAAACAAAACTTAATACACACACAATATTGAAAGACTTCTAGGTAGAAAAATCAGATGGGAGGAGGAATGTAACAGCACCCTAGAAGAAAGCATGACTGACTGGCTGGAGCTATGGACAGAAGACTGTGATCTTTTGTTGCATCATTTGAGGTTTTTAGAAAACAGGGAGGATCTGTCCTGTATGAATGAAGATGTCTACTACTTGCATATTTTTTTAATGCCAGTCCAACAGAACAGTTGAGGAGTGATGACTGGTCTCCTGTATGATTTCTTACGATACCCCACACTACTACCATTATTTTTACAATTCCAAGAACAATCTATTAAATGCTTTACATTAAAAATGGCCCAGATCTTGTGAGAGAACAGAAATCTTTCAAGAATGAGCTATGTTTGATTTTTTAAAATTAATTTGATGTAAATGGATGCCATCTAGTGGTATGATGGATGCTATGGCCTGCAGGTACAGTATTGCATTGCCAACCCCCAAGTTACAAAATAGCAAAGATTCTTAACATAATGAGCAGAAATATGAAATAAAACTCTGCATGTTTTGGAAGAGAGCATTTTTGTACTGTATTTATTTCAATGTATGCTATAGATGCCCTATCCTTTGTGTTGAAGTTGAAGGTCCCCTGTGCAAGCACCGAGTCATGTCTGACCCCTTTTGGGGGATGCCACTTTCGTGATGTTTTCTTGGCAGACTATAGCGGGGTAGTTTGCCATTGCCTTCCCCAGTTGTCACCTTCCCCAGCAAGCTGGGTACTAATTTTACCGACCTCGGAAGGATAGAAGGCTGA
Source organism: Candoia aspera (assembly GCF_035149785.1). Classification (NCBI taxonomy): domain Eukaryota; kingdom Metazoa; phylum Chordata; class Lepidosauria; order Squamata; family Candoiidae; genus Candoia; species Candoia aspera. Next base: position 196,112,718 of record NC_086153.1, on the reverse strand, counting down.
GTCGACCTGAGACAGCTACCCAAGAATCCAGCTTCCGCTGGGAACGAACTCGAGTCATGGGGAGAGTTTCGGTTGCAATACTGCTACCTACCACTATGCGCCACACGAGGTGCATCCTTTCATCCTTTGTAGATAGACCAAAAAAAGGGGAACAACCTTTTATGAATTCTGATAAATAGTCCCATATGTATAAATAGTCAATGTCAAGGCAGATGGCAGGGAAACCCATCTGAGTGGTTGAGCAAGCAGCTTTGGCAAACATAATATTGGTATACATGTAGAGATCCTATGTGTTGGCTATGAAAAGTTCACAGTTCCCTCAACCCAAAGCTTTTGTATTACCCCACAATGACATTGTTTGTATCTTCCAATTGGTACCCTTGTTCTAAAAATTTAGAGAAATCTTGCTCCAATTACACTTCCAGTTTAATTTGGGGAGAGAGGGTTGAGAATTTTCAGCTACGTGAATTACATAAAGTATAGTTTCAGGCTGCCTTTCTAAAAGAAAGCTTTTATTTACACAGGGAAACAAACACATCATTTATTGGTTGAGTTCAACAGATGGCCAGTGAATGGGTGTGTTATCTTCCTAAGCCTGGTACAGCATTCTCGTTAGCCAAAAAAAAAAAAAAACCAGAAGGAAAGCACAGTGGACTATCAAACGTATCTATGATATTATAGGTCACAGAATACTGATGATTGATTACATGCCACCAAGTCATTGTCAACTTAGGGGCCACATAGATTGTCTCTATGAAAAGAATACTGAGCATTGCCCTAACAAGTAGTAGATTCCATAGGTCTTATTCAACATTTTGATTTTATATCCATAACTGAAGATACGCTGTTTGTTATCAGGATTTACATGAAAAAATTATATACCGTTTATAAAAAGAATAAAGACTTCCTCAAGTTTTGCTCAACTTCTGGTGACATCATAGACACATCCATATGGAGGGTTTTGGCAGCTATACAGAAGGAGTGTTCCACTGCCTTCTGGTTTTTGATTTCCTGGTCTAGACTACAGCCTCAGGATTTCTTAACAGTTTTTCATCCATTTCCTAAGTTTTCAAGGTCAGCCAGGTGCTGCCCCAAAGATACTCTCAAGCTTTTAAACATGCTGAAATACACACACTCTCTAGCAACGAACATTTAAAGAGAGCCACTAATTTACACCCTTGAAGTTCTCTGACAGCCAATTTAATCAAAGCAATAATAACCCAATTAGAATGCTTTTAATCACTACTTACATGTTGTTTAGGATTTGTCAGATTAGGATCCATATGCATGACCAAATACTTCAAATTATATGGTTTTGGATCTGGATCTGTTCCGGTTAATTATGGACTGACAAGTATATTAGAAATGGTTTTCCAGTGCTACTAGATCTGTAGCAGTATGTATCTGAATTAATTTCTCTTTAATAGCAAAAATGCATTTAAACACTATGCCATTGTACAGAAAAGCCATGTGACATATTATGTAATACTTCCTGCTTTCCAGGGGAATAGAACTATAGAATGAAGCATAAAGAATACCCCCTCCACATCTGATAACTCCTAATAACTCTCAAAACCTCACATTTCAGCAGAGAATTGTTTTCTATATTGTGACTTATTTTACCCACTGAAAAATTATTTTTTCTTAAGATTTTACTCCTAAATATATTTACTATTGATTGTACAAAGGAGACTTACTTTTCTATGATTTACAAAATAATACTTTCTTCTGAGTAAGCATTATCATGTATGTCAGGAAGACAGTTTTAGTCAGGCAACAAAAGGAAATATTTATAGTAGCGTAGTGCCAGCATCAAAAGTTTTCTTTACCACATCCCATCACTATACTACTACTAGGCTGCTTCAGATTACATCCCACATATTCTAAAATCAAAATGTTCTTGTAAACTAAATGTAGCAATTGCTTCTAGGACTTAGAGTCCTGCTAAGTCATAGGAATCCAAAGTACAATTTAACACTGCTCCTCTCTTTATGTCAACATCTTCTGTTTGAAAATTACAACCTTTCACATCACTACTGGTAGCAGTTCCCGGAAATAAAAAGCAGATTAGATCTGCTCCTTGAAGCTTTTATTTGCCTTAACTCAAACATCAAGTGTTATGGCAGCTCCAAACCGCATAGTTTTTCATTTATAGGATTCCCACCGTTTCTTTCAGCATTCTAAAATCCAAACAGTTACATGGTAAGTTTTGAGAGGTAGTGTCTGAACTGTCAGTTAAGAGGCACCTATACGCACATTTTACCGCACAACCGACTGCTGTTAGAAGTAGCCCGAATTACAGAAGGCAGGGGTTTCTGCACTTTTAATAGTTTGCGTGGCATGAAGAGATCATTCTGACAGGACAGAGAAGATGGGGCGCCGCTTGCTCTCCCTCCAGATCTCCTCATCAGGGGCACAGCCGACACAAACAACGGAAGGCTCTGCAGCCGCCCTAAGTTGCAGCTAAAGTCACACGGCGCGCCTTCGGGAGAGCGCGGGAAGCGGGCGAGAGAAAAAGCATGTTGCAGAGCCCTATCTCCTTTGCCCGCCCCAAACCCCTCGCCTACCTGTGGCTTCAACCAGCCTGCGAGAGAGGAAAGCAGCCTTGGGCGCTTGCTGCTGCTGATGCCACCGCTTTTCCTGCCCCCGCCCCCCCCGCGTGATCGGCGGCCACGGACAGACGCGATTGGCCAATAATCTGACACCCGCAGCGCCCAGGTGAGCGCCCAGCCGGAACGCGACTGCGCTCGCCTCGGCTTACCTGGAAGCTCAGGTGAGGCAAGAGCTCCTCCTTCCGTTCCTTTAACGGAAGGCAACAAGGCCACGTGCCGCGGGGGAGGGGGAGGAAATTGAGAGAAAGTCGGGGAGCGCGCGCAGGCGAGAATTGCTGCCTCTTGCACCGCTCCGCTTCTGAAGTAGTCGAGGCTTGTTGCAGCTGGCGACGAGCGAGGTAACTTGGTACTCCTAGGAGTAGCTTGTTCCTGCTTCTGAGAAGTGTGCGCGTTTTTAGTACTCCCCGACAGTGCGCCCTTTAACTCCGCATTAAGTTTCCTCCAGTCTCCCCTCCTGAGGGGGCTGCAAACTCGCGCCCCCTTGCAGAAAGGGGCCTAGCTAGTTTGGTGTTTTTCGCTCAAGCCGAGGACGAGAGCCCTCTAGGGCAACCTTTCTCAATTTTTTGACCCTGGAGGAACCCTTGAAATATTTTTCAGGCCTCGGGGAACTCCTGCACATTCAGGCTCAAAGCTGGACCATAAGTTACAGAATTACATTCGTTTCATGTGTCGGCCTGAATATATGCATTAACAGTGTTATTTAACCAAAAATAAGGAATGAAACTTATCTGTTTAATGTGAAGTTGCCCGAATTTGAAATATTTTTTAAAATAAATTGTGATTTCCAGGGAACCCCTAGTAGCCTCTCACAGAACCCTAGCGGTCCATAGAACCCTGGTTGGGAAACCCTGCTCTAGGGTTTTGATCTTGGAAGCTAGTGGTTTGTGCTGTTCTCATCCAGAGTTCCTCCAATTCAAAAGAAAAGTGCCGACTGCCACGTGACATGGGGTAACAAAGATGCCTTCAAAATAGCCTGGTGGCTTGAAAAGTCAGGCATAAAATATTGGAGGTGTCAGCAATGCTTAATGGGGGACTGGTTGCTTTAGTAAAAAAAGAAGTGCTTGCTAAACGCTAGGAGTCGAAAACGACTTGAAGGCACATATTCAAAAATTAAACATAAACATATTTAAATGGATGTTGAGATTTGGAGCAAATTGCACAGCTGAAAAATCAGCCTTAAGTGTCCTACTGATTGCTATTGCCAAGCAAAAAACAGGATTAATGCTGCATGCATTTTCATAGATGTTGGAAAATTCAATCTTGTAGAAAGCAACCAACCATGCTGATGAGATGGGTCATACTTTCTAAAGCCATCTGCTTACTTGCTGTCCACCTGCAGCTCAGTTAAGACTTAATTTTCTTGTATTGTACTTTTATCGTCTAATAAAAATGGCGCTGCTTTACCTAAGATTTTGCAGGTTAGAATAACTTAATGGTGAAAACCCTGTCTAAAGCAGTGGTTCTTAAATTGCTTAATTCAGTTACCCTCTTTCCCAGTCTCAAATACTGTACTGTCATACACCTCTCCCCCACAAACCCAAGCCTCTCAGCAGTGACAGTCCCAAACTGGATTCTTGATTCACAAGCAAGCAATTACAAATTGCTCCATTATCCCAAGATATACCCAAGTTATCCCCAATTTAAGAACCACTGGTCTAAAAAGTCAAGCCTGTTGTCACAAAGGCAACAAAGACATACTGTATAAACTTTTGTGGATCAAAGTCCATGAGATGTACATGTTGTATACATATGCCTGATTTTTTTTTAATAATAATTAAAGTTTACAATAAAAAACATAGGAAACTAAAAAATAATATATTTCTATATCTACAGTATAAGTATAGTGCAGAAAAGAAAAATAGAAAAGAAAGAAAAAATAAGAATAAAGAAAAAGAAAATACATAAATAAATGACTTCCCCCTTCATAACAAGTACTGTATAAACAATTTTAGTAACTTATCACCTTCTCTTGAAATACAGCAAATGATCTTTCTATATCTCATCCCTTATCTATAAACTAATCTTTAAGCCTCTTCTTCAGTCCTGGTCAGCAAAAGTCCATTAAGGGTTACCATAGATAACAGCATATCTATTTTAATCTTGATCAAATAAACCAACTTCATATTCGTTTTAACAATCTTGATCTTTAATCCCTTCAAATACTGTCCTAAAACTTGATTTCTTTTCATTTTTTCTTTGTTGCTTCTCACAAAACCTTTCAAAACTTAAGACTCGTTTGTAAATCCAATATAAGAAAGTTATCCAGGTCACTCTTTTGGTTTGTTATTTATATATTCCTTTTAATTATTAAGACATCAGCTGGTTTCTTTTGTATGTATAGCATCTTTTTCCATATCATTCTTGTAGCCTGTCATTTTTAAATCCACTTTCAAATCGGTCTCAGTCTTGTCTTGTTCCTCTTCCATAACATCTGTTAAACACAGTTTATCTATAATAGCAGACATTTTTAAAATTAACTTCTGGGTCCATTGTTCACAAATACCCTTCAGTACATCTGTTAGTAAAATGTTTTGCTCCAATCTGTATTAGTAAGTCAAATTTAAATATTCTTCTTTAATTGCAATCCTGTTTCTTCTGGTTCTCTCTAGTGTCCAACCTTCAAAGTCTCATCCTACCATGTTTTTTTTTAAGAATTCAAAACAACAACATTTTCCTATGGGAAGGGTTCTTATAATTAATTTCAAAATCTTATTTCAAATCCCTCTGGACCTTTAGTCCTTTTGTAATTTTTCAAAATCAACGTTCTAACCACGCTTTTTCTGTTTATTCCAAAAGAAAATATATATTTTAAAAATCCTTAAACCTGTATTTAAAACTTCTTTCTCTAAGGATTGAAGGAGACTAACCTGGTGCTCTAAAACTTGCCACTGTGAAGGTTCCTAATAGTTAAAAAGCAGTTAATAAGCAATTTTCAAAAGTGATTAAGAAATAAGGTTTGGCTGAACTTTGTGTCCATATGGGCTACGTTACAGCTGTGAGCTTGGTTCAAATCCCTTGACTCCCAGCTGCTCAACTCACGAGATGACCACAAAAATCTGAGTTCCTGCTGTCTACTCAACGAGGAGCAACTGTCCAGAGTACATTTGGTGATCTCATGATCTCTCCTTTTCCTGGATTGATTGATTTTTTTTCAAATTTATTTTCTATCCAGCCTTTATTATTTTTATAAATAACTCAAGGCGGCAAACATCCCTAACACTCCTTCTTCCTCCTCTTTTCCCCACAACAGCAGCCCTGTGAGGGGAGTTGGGCTGAGAGAGAGTGACTGGCCCAAGGTCACCCAGCAGGCTTTCATGCCTAAGGTGGGACTAGAACTCACAGACTCCTGGTTTCTAGCCTGGAGCCTTAACCACTAGACCAAACTATCTGGCTGTCGATCTCCACCGCAGTGCTGTCCCCGCTCCTTCAGGGACATCTAGTTCACCATGAATCCTCACCAGAAGTTGATATATGCCTGATTTCTTTCGTTTACCTAATTTATACATCTTTATAATGAAACAGCTCCCAGAGTGGTTGGGAGTTGGGTGGCATATAAATTTAATATATAATGATAATAATCTTAAGCATCACTGGCTGGCGTTCCTCTTTCAGGTCTCCTATTAATAAAGGAGTCACAGAAAAATTAATTTACCTTTCTAATCATTTCTTGGATTTGGTTATTGAAGATTTTGATTTGCTGGAGTTCTTACTCTTATTTTTCCTCATTTGAGTAGATTGGACAAGATTTTCTTGTTCTCCATTTTGTATCCTGATTATTTCCAATAACCAAATACCAAGTTTAGTAAAAACTTACCATGATTTTTTATTATTCCCAATTCTTTAGGACTTTTCCTAAACCTAGTCCATTTGTCTAGTTACGATTTTTCTGGTGAAATTGACAGATGAATGAGTCATTTAATTGCTTTCAAAGGGATGTAAAACACAGCGCTGTTGTCATGCTCCCAGATCAAACCTATTTACTCAGAATAAATTCTTACTAGTTGCACAATTCTTACTTCCACTGATGTGCACAGGTTTGAAACCTTAGACATCACTAGCTTGACTGGGAATATAGTCTGTGAATTCCTTACTGTATTGTAAATATTGAAAATCCAAATCACTGAAAAGTGACGACAATAATAGCAATATAAATTTCCATTGTACTAATGTTCCATTCCCTGGCTTCTTGAAAAAATTATTGTATTGCACAGTGTCTGATGTTCTTCTAATAAGGCACGTTTCCTTGGTGCACAATACATATGTACAGATTTATCATTCTAAAATGTCTTCGTTTCTTAAGAACTCTGATATCCATATATGAGACTCAGGGTAAAAGGCATTCACTGGAATTACATACAGTAATTCATTTCATCAGTTTAATTGGGGTGGCATTAGTTGTAAATGTGAGCATTATTTCTCATACTGATAAAAGTAATACTGTAGCAGTTATCAAAACAACGAACAGATGCAGATTGTCCAGCTTTCACAAAAACAAAAGCCCACAAGCCTGTATGCTCAAAAAAGTGAACTGAAATGGACAGATTTTGCCACTTTAGATTGCCTATATATTGGTTTCTCATTTAAAAGTAAAGTACTTCTTGTGCTATAAGCTTACATTTCCTTCTAATTAATAATATTAATCAGAGCTCTTAGGATTCTATTTCCTTGGGTTAACTACTTCCTAGACTGTAAGGAGGGAAGTCTGGCAATAAACCACTTCAGTCAGAAATTTTTATCAGTCTATGGCAAAAAGTTCCAATGTAACAATAGATCTTGAACTTCCTTTTGCCCACATAATGTAAAAAAGTGTATCAGCTGGTATATTGCTGATGAGTTACCTATTCACATCTTCTCTCCTACATATTCAGGAACCTTGTCTTTTATATTTGGTGACTTTTACCATAGTGTGACACAAGCTAAAATGCAAATTGTTTTTTTTTATTGATTGCCAGTAATGATTGTATGCTTCAGCAAAGGATCGTTACCTTGTCGTGGTGCTGGAGCTTGAGCACCTCAATGACGCCATGAGCTAAACCGTGAAGGGCCACCCAAGACAGGAAGGTCATGACAGAGAGGTCAGACTAAGTGTGATCCCTGGGGAAGGTAAAGGCAACCCACCCCAGTATTCTTGCCATGAAAACCAAATGGATCAGTACAACTACCGACAGGAAGCTCTGGCATGGGCTGGTCCATGAAGTCATGAAGAGTCAGAAGCAACTGAACGAATAAGCAACAATGATCGTATGTTTTGAAATAAGAGATAGAACATATGTAAATGTAATACTTAAAAGTAATCTGATGTAAAATTAAAATTACAAAAACAAAACAAAAACAAAAAGGCAGTGGCAGACCACTTCTGAGCTGTTGCCAAGGATCTATATGAAGTCATCAGGAGCTGAGCCTGACTCAGAAGAGATTGTACCGTCCTGCTACTTAATGTTAGTGTCTGTGTTTCTAGTATTCTGGGAATTCTTAGGGCACTTCCATTCCCCAGTCCCTTAAAACCTGCTGATCTCAAAATGCTGAGAACAAAGAAGAAAAATCACTGCTTTACTTCAGGCTTTTACAGGTCCTTCAATAACAGAAATCTTTTCACCTCCACTCCATGCAAGAGAAAATAAATTACTTACAACTTTTCACATAGCATATTTAGTAAGAAGGTATATATAACCAGATTTCATCATATATGTCACATGCAGTATGCCCTACTAATAGTAAGGATAATACTGTTTTAACTAATATGCTACAAGCACAACCAACGCCCAGTTTTATTCCAAGCATTGTCACACTTTCTATGCAAGCTAGGATCTCTAATGCAAGCCAACATACAATTTCCTGCATGACACCAACTGGGAGGTATACACAGTATACTAACACACTCAGTATTTGCTTGAAATGAAAAACTGGGAAAATTAATGAATACAGTGCTGATGAGAGACTCTGAATGTAGGCTAGATCCTTTTTTTGGTAATGTCAGGAGAGGAACTTGAGAAAAAATGGACACATGAAGAAAGGAAAGTGAAAGAAATGAGAATGAAAGTAAAGCTGCAGGAAGAGAAGGTAGAAATCCTGTATGAAAAAGTATTAGGGAGGCAGATGAATCTCACAAAATAATGAATGGGAAGTGGACATAAAGAGGCTTTGGAAGCTTCTTGGAATAGAATGAAAAGAATGTTTCAGAGTTCCATAGATACAAGTGGAGTCACATTAATTATGAAAAAGGATTTTTGGAATGAAAGAGATTCAAAGGTGAAAAAGTCATCTAAGAGAATGATTGCTGCAAACAACAAGACACAGATATTTTATTATGGGGATATAAAGAAAAAGATAAGTTGCAAAGAATGTCAAAGAGAGCAAGGGATTTAAGGTTAGACACAGCAAAGAAAATGTAGAGTGATGTTGATGAAAATAAAAAGTATCTATTTTAGAAGTAGGTAAAAAGGGCTGAACAAGGAGCGTCCAACAGAGTGAGTACTATTAAAAGGAATGAAATGTATTTGCATAAGGGATGTTTGTGATGACATTAGAGGTGAGTTGGTTTAGGATGTGAATGTATATGTACTTTTGTACACAGACAGTGAGGTATTATTGGGTAAGAACCAAATGATTTGCAGTGAATGCTAGCTAGATTGTATGCAATTAGCAAAAACCTGAGTAAGTAGTTGAATTTGTGTACCTTGATGCAATGTTTACTACAGATAGGAAAATGGATAAAGAAATTTTAAAATGTGAACATTCTGATGGAAACTTAGTAGGCACCATATAGTCTGTTGCAAGGAATCATGTTGAAAGAAACCAAATGGCTACGTATAAGAGCATTTTTCTGCCCAATTTTTGTTATACAGAAACATGTATGTTAGGTGAAACCTAACAGTTGAATGCAGTGGGAATGGGGTAATGAAGTGCATATGGTAATGCAAGTGATAGAACTGAGATTGAATGAGAACTGAATGTTTATTGAATACAAAAATGAACAACCAATAAAGAAGTAGTATGTTGAAGTGTGAAGGGAAAAACCAAGAAAATTGGTTAGATGGAGTTGATGAAATTCTCAAAATGAGGGAAATGACAAATTGAAGGAAAAGCAACTGACCAATAAAGCAGGTTATGAATGTGGTGGAAGAAAGGATGTTTGCAAGAACAGGAAAGGATGGATAGAGAATGAACAGTATTGTTGTGAATTAGTTTTCACTATTTCCTTTCTTTAATTTCCATTCATTTGCATCCAGACCACAACTTATAAGTGAAATGTTCTGAAATCCAGCTTCTGATTTGAATAGAATAATATTTAGTAGGCATCCATATTGTGGTCCTTGATTAGTGCAAACAATCTGATCAGATTTTCTTTTCTGAAGATGAAATGGAACTCTTTAAAGAATTTTTCTTGGAAATACAAAGCAGTGAGGACACCAAAGCTTTCCAAAAAATATTCACAGTATCCTAAATATTAAGAAATGGAAAAGGGTAACACTTATTTTATGCTATTAGAGGAATGAAGAACTTAAATATTCTATGAAAACTGAGTGAGGCAATAGGAAATGGAAAACTGACTCCGTTCCCTACTCCAAAAACAGAGTAGAAGGTGAGTTGCTAGGCAACCTCATATGGAACACTGGCCTTTTTCATGAAGATAACTACACTTACCTCTCTGCTCCCTCGTGGGAGTTAATTCAAAGGCCATGTATTAGAAAGAAGGCTTAGGATATGAAATACTATTAAAATATTGATAAAAGCTCTAATAGAGTCTTTCTACTTCACTGGGCAGAGAGTAAAATCAAGGGAGAGAGAAAGAGACCCACTGTTCCCTCGTGGAGGCAGAACGGCTTAAAATGGTGTATCTGAATCCAACCAACCAGGTGGAAATGTGGCTGAGAGGCAGGATATTCAAAGCCCGATTGGAATCAGAGTTCGTTGCACTACAGTATCTTCCATAAATTTTCATGCAAATTAGCACACTGATGAATGGGATAAACCTGGCTTTATCAGCTGTTAAACTGTTCTTCGTTCCTGTTTACATTTAGGGTAGCTGAATGCAGAAGAAAAGGATAGGAGCCTCATTCATCGCTTTGTAAAAGGAGGAACTGACAAGCCAGCCATGCTGAAATTTAGCCCAATGTGAAAGATGCAGGAGGTGTTGGTGTCCCCAGGGACATCTGGCCATTCTATCTACCTTTTATGAATTATAAAGCAATGTTATCCAGTGCAGTATCAGAAGACCACAGTTTTATTGGCAGTATCAATGTGCAGATCTGGAATATTGTCCCTTGTAGGAAAGATACACTTTGCTTTCTAAAAACAGCCCACCTCTTTTTAGTGGTATTTGGATTATTTGCTGTAGGAATAAGAAGGATCCCACCTAATTACTAGAACTATTTTCAGCAGGTTGTTCTTTACTATCTTTATTATGGACTGTCCCCTTAAACTATTCTATAGGTAGCTTCTGGCAATTACAGATTCCAAGCCATGAAACAATTAAAAATGCCAGTTGTAACAGTAATAAACAAAATATTGTGCAGCACTGGCTGTACCATAAAAACTGGATTTCAGTTCAGTGGCAACTGAAGCAAAATTCTGTGCCTAAAGTAAGCATGTATAGATGACCGTGGGCACAAATCCTGTAGTGGTTACAGATAACATTCTAAAAAAAATAGAAGGGGCAGTTCAAAGTTAAAGTAAAAAGTCAATTCCTTTCCTGCTAAAATCCATTTCTATGTTTAGTTTGCATAAAAAGAAGAGTAAAGAAAAAAAAAAAGCAAAACCAGCAAAACTAAATAAAGACTGTTGGTATAGCGACAATTGGTACAGTAACAGGATGTGGATATGACACAGAAATAAGAGCTTACACTCAGCCACAAGGCTATAATGATGAAATCTTAACATCAGTCTCTGAAAATTGAAAGATTTAAGGATGGCAGGAAGTTGCAGGATCTAATCACAGAACCCACACCATAACCTTAAGGATAGCTGCAACATTATGGAATCTAAACAAAAATAGATTTGAGAATCTGTTTTTTATATAGGAATATACAGTAAACATTCACTTGTTGTTTATTCGTTTAGTCGCTTCCGACTCTTCGTGACTCATGGACCAGCCCATGCCAGATCTTCCTGTCGGTTGTCAACACCCCCAGCTCCCCCAGGGACAAGTCCGTCACCTCTAGAATATCATCTATCCATCTTGCCCTTGGTCGGTCCCTCTTCCTTTTGCCTTCCACTCTCCCTAGCATCAGCATCTTCTCCAGGGTGTCCTGTCTTCTCATTCAGTGCTCTCTCCGCTCCTTTTTAACATCTACATGAAACCACTGGGTGAGATCATCTGTCGCCACAGGGTGAGGTATCATCAATATGCTGATGATACTCAATTATACATCTCCATCCTGGGTGTCATAAGTGAGGCTGTGACCACCCTTTCTCAGTGCCGGGAGGCTATAGGGGCCTGGATGGGGAACAACAGGCTTCAGCTGAACCCTGGTAAGACGGACTGGCTCTGGGTTGGGGGCTCACAAGTATCCAGGAATTTGCCATCTTTGGCTCTGGATGGGGTCGCACTGCCCCAGACAGATCTGGTGTGGAACCTGGGGGTTCTCCTGGACTCATGACTCCTGCTCAAAGAGCAGGTGGCAGTCATGACCAGGGGAGCCTTTGCACAACTTTGTGTTGTGTGCCAGCTTTGCCCCTTCTTGGATTGGGAGTCCCTCTGAACAGTCACTCATGCCCTGGTCCTCTCCCACATAAACTACTGCAATGCGCTCTACATGGGGCTACCTTTGAAGAGTATCCAGAAGCTACAGCTGGTGCAAAATGCAGCTGTGTGAGCAGTTTTAGGAGCCCCTAGAAGGGCACGTATAACACCATTGCTGCGTGAGCTGCACTGGGTGCCGGTTTGCTTCCGGGTCCAGTTCAAGGTGTTGGTTATTACCTATAAAGTCCTACATGGCATGGGTCCAGGTTACCTGAGGGACCACCTCACCCCCACTACTGATCCCACCCGGTCAGGCAGAGAGAGTATGTGACGGATACTGTCCCTGAGGGATTGCTGATTGGCAGGGTGCAGGAGGAGGGCCTTCTCTGCCGTGGCACCCACCCTCTGGAACAAGCTAACCCCTGGGGTGAGACAGGCCCCCACTCCCCCAGCCTTTTGGAAGGGAATAAAAACATGGTTTTTACCATGCCACCTGGCTTGGGATGGGAGGGGTGACAGCTATTCATGGGGGTGGTTGGCACTGTGAGGGTGCCAGGAAAAGATCTTATTTCCCATTTTGAATTTTACATTTTATAAATATAAAATTGATATTTTATATTCAATATTTATACAGTATTTATATGCTTTTATATTATCTTCATTCTCTGTAAGCCACCCAGAGTCGTGTGTGAGACAGGCAGCAGAGAAATTAAATTAAGTAAGTAAGTAAGGCTGTTAACTGCTTAAGGTTTCCAGCAAAGAAGAATGATACCTTACAAAACAAAATAGTTAAAACTGGAGGGATATAAATATAGCATTGTAGTTGTTGTTGTTGTTTATTCATTCAGTCACTTCCGACTCTTCGTGACTTAATGGACCAGCCCACGCCAGAGCTTCCTGTTGGTCGTCAACACCCCCAGCTCCCCCAGGGACAAGTCCATCACCTCTAGAATATCATCCATCCATCTTGCCCTTGGTCGGCCCCTCTTCCTTTTGCCTTCCACTTTCCCTGGCATCAGCATCTTCTCCAGGGTGTCCTGTCTTCTCATTATGTGGCCAAAGTACTTCAGTTTTGCCTTTAATATTCCCTCAAGTGAGCAGTCTGGCTTTATTTCCTGGAGGATGGACTGGTTGGATCTTCTTGCAGTCCAAGGCACTCTCAGAATTTTCCTCCAACACCACAGTTCCAAAGCATCTATCTTCCTTCTCTCAGCCTTCCTTATGGTCCAGCTCTCACAGCCATATGTTTCTACTGGGAATACCATTGCTTTAACTATGCGGACCTTTGTTGTCAGCGTGATGTCTCTGCTCTTAACTATTTTATCGAGATTTGTCATTGCTCTTCTCCCAAGGATTAAATGTCTTCTGATTTCCTGACTGCAATCAGCATCTGCAGTAATCTTTGCACCTCGAAATACAAAGTCTTTCACTGCCTCTACATTTTCTCCCTCTATTTGCTAGTTATCAATCAAGCTGGTTGCCATAATCTTTGTTTTTTTGAGGTTTAGCTGCAGGCCAGCTTTTGCACTTTCTTCTTTCACCTTCATCATAAGGCTCCTCAGTTCCTCTTTACTTTCAGCCATCAAAGTGGTATCATCTGCATATCTGAGATAGTTAATGTTTCTTCCAGCGATTTCAACTCCAGCCTTGGATTCCTCAAGCCCAGCATGGCGCATGGTGTGTTCTGCATACAAGTTGAGTAGGTAGGGTGAGAGTATACAGCCCTGCCGTACTCCTTTCCCAATCTTAAACCAGTCCGTTGTTCCGTGGTCTGTTCTTACCACTGCTACTTGGTCTTTATACAGATTCCTCAGGAGGCAGACAAGATGACTTGGTATCCCCATACCGCTAAGAACTTGCCACAATTTGTTATGGTCCACACAGTCAGGGCCTTTAGAATAGTCAATAAAACAAATAGATGTTTTTCCATTATCCAGCGGATATTGGCAATTTGGTCCCTAGTTCCTCTGCCTTTTCTAAACCCAGCTTGTACATCTGGCAATTCTGGCTCCATGAATTGCTGAAGTCTACCTTGCAGGATCTTGAGCATTACCTTACTGGCATGTGAGATGAGTGCGACTGTTCGATAGTTTGAACATTCTGTAGTGTTTCCCTTTTTTGGTATGGGGATATAAGTTGATTTTTTCCAATCGGATGGCCATTCTTGTGTTTTCCAAATGTGCTGGCATATAGCATGCATTACCTTTACAGCATCATCTCGCAAGACTTTGAACAATTCAGCTGGGATACCATCGTCTCCTGCTGCCTTGTTGTTAGCAATGCTTCTTAAGGCCCATTCAACCTCACTCTTGAGGATGTCTGGCTCTAGCTCACTGACCACACTGTCAAAGCTATCCCCGATATTGTTATCCTTCCTATACAGGTCTTCTGTATATTCTTGCCACCTTTTCTTGATCTCTTCTTCTTCTGTTAGGTCCTTGCCATCTTTGTTTTTGATCATACCCATTTTTGCCTGGAATTTACCTCCGACGTTTCTAATTTTCTGGAAGAAGTCTCTTGTCCTTCCTATTCTATTATCTTCTTCCACTTCTGTGCATTGCTTGTTTAAAAATAATTCCTCATCTCTTCTGGCTAACCTCTGGAATTTTGCATTTAATTGGGCGTATCTCCCCCTATCACTGTTGCCTTTTGCTTTCTTTCTTTCTTGGGCTACTTCTAGTGTCTCAGCAGACAGCCATTTTGCCTTCTTGGTTCATATCTAGCTGATCTGTGGGCCTTCCCTAATCTCTTTAGTGTGATCCTAAATTGAGCAATAAGAACTTCGTGATCTGAACTACAGTCAGCTCCGGGTCTTGTTTTTACCGACTGTATAGATGTCCGCCACCTTTGGCTGCAAAGGATGTAGTCAATCTGATTTCGGTGTTGTCCATCTGGTAAAGTCCATGTATAAAGCCGTCTCTTAGGTTGTTGGAAGAGAATGTTTGTTATGCAGAGTGAGTTGTCTTGGCAAAATTCTATCAGCCTATGTCCTGCTTCATTATGTTCTCCCAGGCCATGCTTACCTGTAATTCCAGGTGTCATTTGACTGTCCACCTTAGCATTTCAGTCTCCTGTGATGAAAATAACATCTCTTTTAGGCATGTTGACCAGTAGGTGCTGCAGATCCTCATAGAACTGATCTACTTCAGCTTCTTCAGCATCTGTGGTTGGGGCATATATTTGGATCACTGTGATGTTAGATGGCTTGCCCTGAATTCGAATTGAGATCATTCTATCATTTTTTGGATTGTATCCAAGCACTGCTTTAGCCACTTTACTATTAATTATGAAGGCTACTCCATTTCTTCTGTGGTCCTCTTTCCACTGTAGTAGATCTGGTGGTCATTTGATGTGAAGTGGCCCATTCCAGTCCATTTCAGTTCACTGACGCCCAAAATGTCTATCTTTAATCTTGACATCTCACCAATAACCACATCCAATTTGCCCTGGCTCATAGATCTTACATTCCAGGTTCCAATGGTGTGTTGATCCTTAGAACATCGGATTCGCCGTTCACCACCAGCACCATCGGCCGCTAGCCGTCCTTTCGGCTTTGAGCTAGCTGCATCATCACGTCTGGGGCTAGTTGAACTCATCCTCTGTTCCTCCCCAGTAGCATTTTGACCATCTTCCAACCTGGGAATCTCATCTTCCGATGGTATACCAACATATCTCTGGTTGTACTGATCCATTTAGTTTTCACGGCAAGAATACTGGGGTGGGTTGCCATTACCTTCCCCAGGGATTGCATTTAGTCTGACCTCTCTGTCATGACCTTCCCGTCTTGGGTGGCCCTTCACAGTTTAGCTCATGGCATCATTGAGGTGCTCAAGCTTCAGCACCACGACAAGGTAACGATCCTTTGCTGAAGAGCATTGTAGTATTGTTCTTTATTTTCCCCTTTCTTGGTACTCCTGAGAATTAAAATTAGACACTGTTTCAAAACATTGGTTACACTCCAAATAAATCACCTCTACAATGTAGAAAGAGCAATGGGCACAGCTGGAAGTTCTCTCTGAAGATTTCTCTGGCACAGAGAGAACTTCAAAGAAAGTTCCAGCTGTGCCTGTTGTTTCTTTTACACGGTTTATCTGGATTGCAGCCAGTATCTACAGGTGGAAAGTGAGACACCAATGATCTTTTGTATTTACTGAACCCTAAATACTAAAGCAGCCTGTTTTTAAAATAAATCTACAAGTAGTCTCTGCTGTTTTTCATTGGGAACTAGTTGGGTGTACAGCATCTTCAATTATACAGATGACTTTATAGCTCGTTTTATCTTTCGAATTAACATAAATGCATACATCAATGCTCAAGTCCTTAAAGAGGCACGTGCTTTATCAAGTATTTCTTTTCTGATCTTGGGGTAATTTGGATGTGCTTCTAAAACCTGTCGAAAGAAAAAAATACCCACAGTGAGACTGCTTTTCCAACTACATGTTAAATTTAAAACAGATACCAACAGCCACTGCTATTTCTCAGTCATATTCCAGAGAATACATAAATACATTATATATAACCAAATTGTCTCTATTTGTTCTACCAGGAGTTTATACATTTGCTTCATTATGATTCTTAACATGTAAAACAAAAACTATTCATTCATTATCATATAGTCAGTGTAGTTTACCTTATGACAAATACTGATTGCATCAATGTATCTCTTGGCTTTCAAGTAATTAAAAGCTAGCTTGAAACCTGTAAAAGCAGAATGATACAAATTTTGCAAAGGAATTTTTTAAAGGAATAAAAATAAAGAACTAGGATAGCATATGCATGTTTCTCTCTCCAGTTTAAATTATGGTACCGGTGGAAGACATGTTAAAATGAGAAGATAACCTGTTGGTCTGTTGTTTATAATGTTCATCTCAACCAAGTTACCCTCATCCCCCAAGTTCAAAACCCTCAACAACAACAACTACAACAAACAGGAAAAGAAGGGACAAAGCATAGAGAAGTCTTTACTCTTTAACTTCCCCCCACCCATCTTCTATCATCTACACTTTCTGACTGGGCAAAGTTAGTTTCATAGTTGTTTACTACAACACCTTCATTTAAGCTCTAAGTACATGATTTGAACAAAGCATCCCAATCAATTTCCCAGGCTCAACTGCATGAAATCCTTCTCTAGTCCTATGGAACTAAGGAAGCTCTTGGATTTAGCACAATTCGTCTCTCTTAAGTTAGGTTTGCTCAAGCTAGAAAGCGCTGAGCTGTATCATAAGGGACTACAAGCCAGCTCTATGGAGCTTTGGCTTGGATTGACTCAATACATTCTTTTTATGGAGTTCACTCGGGAGTCAATTACATCTCAGTAGTAGGTATGCAACATTCCTCAGTGGCTTCATGGGATGAAGAATGTGTTGTAACAACATGCTTTTGAGCTCCAAAGCCAAGCAGAGGAAGAGAGCTTGTGGATTTAAGAGTTGAATACACAAAGCTGCTACACTCATCTCCCAAAAGCAAGTGAATTTGCTCCTTTTGAGGTCCTATAGGTATCACAGAGGACTAGAGTAAACAAAAGGGGAGGAAGCTGAACCCCCAAAATGCATATCTGAGGCTAATTCTACAAATGTTAAAACTAGTGGCATTTATTCGTCTCACAGTTTAAGAACTTTGGAAGGGGGAAATGAGAGGATGGCTTGCTATCATGTTTGCTTCTATCCTAAGAAATTCAGAAGCTTCCCTTCAGCTGAACTTTGCCTTGGTCAGCTTGAGAGCTCTCAGACCCACACTGCTCTCTGCTGCCAACCTTCTCCAATAGCATAAAATTAGGTTTCATAAATAGCACTTAGCCCCATCAGTTGAAAGGATGCAAGGGTCTTCTCCAAAAATTCAAGAGGTGATGTGTCACATACTTTCAAGTATGTACTATTTCCATTTGGGCACTCATGATGCCTGTGTATGGATGCCCAGTATAAGAATGGATTTGTGCGTGCACATGTGCAAAAAACCCTTTTACTGAAATGTATGCTGTTCCAGAATGAAAACATGTAGCGTCCATTAATTGGATTACTGGCTTTCCAAATATCTTTAAAACAGACAGGTACCAATTTTAGAAAAGCTAGTGATTTTCTATCTCACATAGAATGTCATTTCAATATGATTTACGCCTGCATCATATTTACAAAAAGGAGGAATGTCCTTTTTTGTTTTCTGAACTACTGTTTTATGTTCACATTATGCTAATTTAACCACAGGAGTGCCTCTTGATAAAACCAAACACCATTTGCACAATGCTATACATATCTGCTCAAAAGTAGATTTCCAAGTAAATATACTGTATGTAGCATCTACTTGGATGACAGCACTATCATCTTCTAATGTGGTTGTTAATACATTTGACTAATTTTAGACCATATTCAGATAGATTTCTACTATTGTAATATTTTCCAGTTAAAAATGGAACTAAACTGAACACAAATTTTGACATCAAGGCTAAAACGGAAAAGAGTTTAAAGAACAAATCAAGCAATTTTATTGAACCACTGGCAGAATCTACCTCTTTTCTTAATACTCTGCTTCCAGTGGGCTGAGACCACAGTTCAACAGTGGGCATTCTACTTTGAAGTCCTACATTCTAATACCAGTTCCATAATATTCTAAGGGTAGGTATCAGAGCAGGTAAAAAATGATCTAGTAAAGAATAGGAGAACATACAATCTGACCTGACAGCAGGTGCATGTTTCCTACTTCCAGACTTTGCAAATCTCGTAAATAATTTGCCTTGGCTGGTGGTAATTATGGCAGTCTACACCACAAAAAAGCAGATGCCAAGAATGGACCTACCAATGGCTGGATTAGTTTGGTTCCCATATTTCCAGGCCATCTCATAGTTTCCAGCTGCATCTTTGTATGCTTGCTCCTTTTCCATAATGTACCCCATATATTCGTAAGCTTTGCAACAAGACTAAAAAAACAAGAAGGAATGTTACCCTATATAATTGAATTCTAAAGTTAGAATCCTGTTACTAAAATAATAAGCTAGTTTTGGGGCTTCTTCTAAAAAGGTGTTGCGTGGATATAAAACTAAACCAGAACTTTGCCTTTGTTAGTTAATGAAGGAAATAAAGTAGAAGAATTTCTTGGACAGCCAAGGGCTTCAAGGAAACTAATTATGACCCATAGTTGTAGCCATAAGCCTGAGTGTCAGCCCTTTTCCTCTTAAGGGTCTCATTACTTAAAAATCTCAAGAGGTAGATTAACCAACTAATAGTTTTAAAATGATTTCTGGTCTGTTGATTACCCTATTATGACGAAGGCATCGCTTTAGTAATTCACTCGCCATGTCATATTTTGAAGACTGAATGTAAATATCAGCAAGCAAAAGCCAACTTTTTTCAAACTCTTCTGCATCAATGGGATTCCAGTTCATCTTGGAAATTCGCTTCAACTGGTTTCTGGCTCTTGGAGTTTGTTTTAAGATCATGTACGCTATAGCCATTCCCAAAAGTGCTGGGACGTGATCCTTCTGCAACAAATAATAGGTGGAACAGAGAAGGCAAACGGAGAATGCTACACAAATATAAACTTTTCCCAACAGTATATATTACACCTGTCATGCATGTTCAGCCCCAGTCTAAAGATCAATGTGAAATGTTCTCAAGAGCCATAAACATCTTCCTGCTAAATAGATGCAGGAAAACAGATTCCTATAATGAATTCCATGCTGTCTTTCCTCAGAAGGTAGCTCTCTTGAGTGCAATAGTAGCATCTGTTGGTTCACATAAGAAACATGACCAAAACATCATTTTGGATATGACTCCAAACTAACAGACCAGTGTCTCAGCAAGCAAATCATTTTAGAAAATCACTGGTTCTTCTCAGTCTCATTGCTGAGCTTGGCACAGTCAATCTATTTTTTCCAGTGGTTCCACTTACGCTCTTAAGGCTAGTAAAAGACAGCAACATGGTTATCAATAACCTTATTTCACTAGAAGCCAGACACTTGTAGCCACATCACCCAAGGATGATTCGTACCCTATTTTCTTACATTCCCTCTATCCTGGTCCAATCACAGCTCATTAACAAGAGCAACAATGTGGGGGGGGGGTTAGTTTTTTTTATCCTGCCTTTATTATTTTTATAAATCACTCAAGGCGGGGAACATCCCTAATACTCCTTCCTCCTCCTATTTCCCCCACAACAACAACCCTGTGAGCTGAGTTAGGCTGAGAGAGGGACTGGCCCAAGGTCACTTAGGCTGCTTTCATGCCTAAGGTGGGACTAGAACTCACAGCCTCTGGTTTCTAGCCTGGTGCCTTAACCACTAGACCAAACTGATTAAAAGAATCCACATAATCCATTTCATCCAGGGTTTTCTGTAACTGGACTCCAACCAGCTTTTCAACAGCTTTCCCTAAACAGGGAGAGTTGGGATATCAGTTGACAGGTTTTTTTTTTTAATAGTTGAGTTGAATAAACTTTTTCTTTTTTGAGGAGGAGGAGCAGACATACCTTGTCTCTTTCAAGGTGGAAGACACCACCACTTCACTCAGGGATGTATTTACTGCTGTGCATCTGGCCTCCTACCACCTCAACCAGGTAGAACAGCTATCTAATCCAGAGGTGGCACAGCTAAGAGCCCTGTGTACTTCCTCATGATCCACAGATTCAAACCAGCCCAAGCTAATTCCACAAGACTTCTGTCAACTCAGCTTTATTTGCTCAGCCAATGTCCAACTTCACCTGAATGTAATTTTTTCGTCTAGATGCTTAACAAATTCATCACAATAGCCCGTCTGGCTTGATGTTTCCTAATACAGACCAAGTAACTTTAAACAGTGCCATGGGGCTACTATCCACAGATCAATAAGAGCAAAGAAGTAAACTCACTTCTCCATGGCTACAACCATAGTGTAGGCCCGAACCTGAGTTCTTTCCACACTCCATTCCTTTCCATACATTCTTTTTCTTCTTCACTATTTCCACCTACTTCCACCCTTGCAACTGTCTACTCAAGTTCCTTCCACAAAGGAATTCTGGCACCTGTCTCAACCTGAATCTTCTTCATCCTATCTGACTCCTATATTCTCTGTCTTGGACTATGGACAGTAGTAGCAGGAAGGTGCTAGGACTCATTATATCATGCTGGTCACTCAAAAGAAAATGGGGAGAGAATCCTGCTGTGAGCAAAAATGCAGTAGGCTCTTAGGCAGTGACATCCTGCCATGATGGAAATTGGCAATTTGAAATTATTTAGAATTCACACAAGCGCTTACTTAGTGTGAATTGGAAGTGTATTGGTTTAACCATGACAACTAAATCTCCAACATTACCTAGCAGACCATGAAAACAACTGTTACCTAAATCTGTAATTTCCTAGATGCTAACAGGCATACTTTTTACATTAAAGCAACAGCAAAAAAGAAGACAACTTGGAAGGGAAAAAACAGGTGAGAACCCCATTGTAAGTGCTGACCAGTAATGTATTATTTTATCAGTAAAAACTCTGAGAACTATTACATAGAAACATGGAGAAATTTATTTTGAGTCTGTTCTTACATTAGAGCAATGGACATTTTGTTTGGAACTTTTCTATAAGTATATTAAACTCTAGAGGTTCAACTGAACAACTATTTTCAGCAACTTACCTCATTAGTAACAATTTCTGTAAAGGCATTTAGTGCTCGCTCAACATTTGATTTTTGTTTAGTTGCCACCAAACAGTAATTTTCCATGATGCAAAGCTGAACATGACCTTGAGCAGTCTGAGGCTTCAATTCTTTTAGGAGTTTTTCTGCTGTCCTCACAGCCAGCTGCACCGATTCTTGCTTTTCTGTAGAACTACTATACATGAAAAAACATCAAGGTCATATTTTAGAATGCAGTAGCACTAGGAGAAAAAGAGGGCTACAGACATTCTTGCATGTATTCAAGATATAAATGCAAAACGTATTTAAGAGCACTTTTCAGTTTAATGCACAGAGAGAAGTGGTGCCTTTTTATGCAACACTGCATATAACAGGGCACCATAATGATGGTATAGTATCAACCTCTTGGCTTAAGCCCTCTTTTGAGGATTCGGTGAAAATTTGTCTTGGAGTGTCACAAGTGCACTGCCATGGGGCAAAGCATGGCAGCGCCCACATGACAAAAGGAAGCCTCAGTGACAAAGATAAAAGGGAGAAGTAGTTAGCAGGACAAAAGAAAGCAATAGCCTGGAATTACCTTAGCTGGGCTGAGCCGGCACTCGACCATCAACACCATTGTCCCGACAACGAGCAACGCAGGAACAAGTAGGGTGAGGTCGAGACATGCGCAGTCACGGCTCGACCATACCCAAATAAGGAAATCTGGGAAAGAGGGCAGAGCAATGGTGGGGGGGAGGAACATTGGCGGGAACAAGGTAATATATTTGAATCTGTGACAACGCTACGCTACTCTCGGCTATTTCCTGGATGGTAGCTATCTAAATAAACTCAGAACCTGCTTTCCAAGTTCAGTGTCTGCGTGCTGTTTATGATAAGACGATCCTTACATAAAGCCGAGAGTCACTTCCAAATCCGCTAGCCTCTACCAAGAAAAATTTTTTTTGCGAGAGATTAAGCTAGCGATGGCTACACCAGTGTGGCCCCTAACAGCAACGGCACAATGCCACCACGAAGAAGACTCCATACAGATGGGAGACCTAGACGTGGTGATTGGCGAGCCGGACACCCCAGAATGGGACGACGCCTCCGAACCCCAACCAGAGTCACCCCGTGAAGCGGAACAACCCCACTCCGTCGGAACATCAGCGAAAGTGCTCACCAAACGACAGACGGAGCAGCAGGCAGCAGAAGCACAGAGAGACTGGTGCCAAGGGATTGAGACCCGAATACGGTCGATCGAAACCACGATACAATCCATGGCGCAGGCACTCCGTGACATCGCGACGAACGTAGCGGCAGCAAGACCAAGGGGGCCCAACGGCAACTCATCTCACCAACTGCCGGCTCCGAGGGATGGAGACCGGGCGCAAGACTTCGTAGCCGACCAGCGCGCAAACCTTCCGACCGCGTCTACCCCGGCTCAAGCGCGCCCGAGAAACAATCCAAGAGGCGAAGTCGCAAAAGACTTTGGCGTGAAGTTTGATGGTGAGCCGGCAAACCTCTCCTTCTTTCTAGCTAACGCGAGAGACTATGTGCTACAACAGGGCCATCACTTTACCTCTGAGAGAGCGATAGTCTCGGCCATGGCCACCAAACTGAGGGGCAGGGCCGCAGACTGGTATGTACAGACGCTAGACTCTAGGGACCCAGCCCTGGCTAGTTGCGAGGCCTTTCTAATGACACTGAGAGAATACTTTGAAGACCCGCTAGCTAAGGACAAGGCCAAAATCGCTCTTATGGGACTCAAACAGGGACAGAAGTCCGTAGCGGAATACGCGCTGCAATTCAAGGTGCTAGCCGGAAAAGTCCCGGAATGGGGGGAGGCTACACTGACTGACTTATTTAAATGGGGCCTGAACTGCGATATCCTGCAGTGGGCAGTGTATAGGGACAACCCGGACTCGCTAAACGAATGGATACGACTAGCCGGGAAGACTGAGAATGCCAAGGACGTCTTCCGTATGGCAACCCGGAGCGACGAGATGGCCACCCATGAAAGAAGACCAACACCACCACCGAGAACGATCTGGGACGACGAACGGCACCGGCGGCTGACCCGAGGGCTATGCCTTAAATGCGGCAGAGAGGGCCACAGAGCGGCGGACTGCAGCAAACCTCGGACGAGGAACCAACCGCCCAAGGCGTCGCTGAAACCAGTCTCCAAACCTCAACCCCGGCCGCGAATACTTGCCGGGAAAGTCGCCGCCACAACCATGACTGAGTACTCTTACTTTGAGGAGGACGCCTCCAATTCGCCAATGCAGCTGGCGGGAAACGATTTCCACCTGTTCTGAACGGCGCGGAGGGGCAGGTGGAAGAGAAGATGCGCAGGGCCAGCAACGTGAGTAAATACGTTCCGATCCTCAAAATCATCGTCGAACTGACTTTTGGGGGCCAGACCGTCGCAGTAGGGGCCATTGTAGACTCTGGTTGTTCCAGAAATCTAATCCACCCCTCCATAGTCACGGCATTGAAGTTACCTCACTTTCCCCTCCCGGAACCACTGGACTTCCAGCAACTAGACGGTTCCACAGCGGGGGGGGGGGGACTGGCAACTCTGGGGACGGGGGTAGTCACCCTTCGACTCGGCACACACCGAGAAGCCATACAATTTGTGGTCGCCCCGGTAAGCCGGCCCATGGTCGTACTGGGCATCACATGGCTAGCCCGTAACAACCCCCGCATCGATTGGAAGGCCCGATCGATTGAGTTTACCGACGGGACATACCAAGCGCCGACTGAGATCAAGGACTCAGCTGTATTGGTGGGGAGAGGGGAAATCATTCAACCTCCAGAAGAGGACTCCCCACTGGAGGAATTGCCGGCACAGTATGCTGACCTGGCAGACGTATTTGGGGTGGAAGAAGCTAACGAATTACCCCCCCACAGGAAAACTAACTGTCGTATTGAATTCCTCCCTGATGTCCACCTCCCAAGGCCAAAAACGTATGCAATGTCGCAGCGCGAAATGACGGCTTTGTGGGAATTTATTGACAAAAATCTCGCGCGGGGCTTCATCGAACCGGCAAACTCCCCGGTCGGTGCGCCTGTACTTTTCCGCGATAAGAAGGATGGGACTCTACGACTTTGCATGGACTATCGAAATTTGAATGCTGTATCTATCTGTAATAAGTAGGCAACGCCCCTGGCGAAGCAATTGTTGGCACACCTATGCACGGGGAAGGTTTTCTCCAAATTGGATGTGAGGGAGGCATACTACCGGGTGCGGATTAGAGCGGGCGACGAATGGAAGATGGCTTTTAACTGCCCCTTGGGCTCTTTTCAATACGGGAGTGTTAATGCAACTTATTAACAAAGTGTTACACGACTTTCTGTTCAAAAGTGTGCTTGTGTATTTTGACGATATTCTAATCTATTCAGAGAACGAAAGGGATCATATAGAGCTAGTGCGACGAGTACTTGCTAAACTCAGGGACGCTAAACTGTACGTTAAGCTCTTGAAATGCGAGTTCCACAAGTCTAGCATAGATTACTTGGGCTACAGGATCTCGGTACAGGGGGTGGAGATGGACCCGGGCAAGGTCCGGGCCGTCCTCGAATGGGAAAGGCCCCGAAAGCGCAGACAATTACAATCCTTCTTAGGATTCGCCAACCATTACAGAAATTTCATACCGGGGTTTTCTGAAATTGCACTGCCACTCACGGATTTGTTACGCACGCGAGGCATGGGAGAGACCCGCAGAGTGAAAATTGTGAAAATTTGTCTTGGAGGTAGAATGGAGATTTTATGGAGAGTTGATATCAGTGCTCCATCAGATACGATTGCACCCCTAAAGCAAATCCACTCTGTCAAAAAGGGCAAGGCTACAGCATGCATCTCTATTTCTGTAATATATTCTTTCTTTTTGTTCTTTGAATGCCTGAAGATGGACTTCAGTCTTTCTTGTTCAAGTTGGAAAAGGAAAGAATGTTGACAAAAGAAGTCAACAATTGTATAGTTAGAGAAGTTATTTACCTACTTTATTGAATTAGCTAGATAAGCTTCAAAGCCTTTTGGATGACTTCAGACTAAGATCAAGCTGAAATTGAAACCACCATGTGAAAATGTAAGCCACCAAACAAGGTTTTTTTGCACCAGGTGCTTCTTAACTCTGTTACCTAACAGTCTGCAAGATGCACTGACACAAACTTACTGCCTCACCCTACACCGCTTGCACACAAAAACTAATTGGAGGGATTCTTCCAAACACCATTCATAATTCACTGAACAAGATACTGTCTTAAAGTAGTAGGAGTCATAAAGGTCCCATCATCACTTACTCTGTGTCACCATCCAGATGTTCAAACACCTCACCTCCAATTGTTTCATTGTCAGGGTTTAAGCAAATTTCGATCATATTGTACACTGCATTTTGTCCCCAATCGTTATCCTTCCTTGCTTTGTTAAAATGTCGAAGTGCATCATTTGGTTCACCAGTGTACCTAGCAAAAAAATTAAATTTAACAGCTTGTGTGGAAAGCATTTAAAACAAAATTTAAAAACCCTTCAGATTTATTGTAGGTGTTGTGTATACATATTACAGCTTCAGACTTTAGAAACTGACACTGGGAGTTCTCAATTCATTGTGATTTCACAGATGGAAAGTTTAGGTATAGGATAATGGTAAATACTAATACAGCTACTGAGAGAAAATGAAATGCCATTTTGGTTAGACAAAAAAAATGTCTCATTTGATTCCCAGAAATAAAAAAAATAGCATGTTCAAACATAAGAGAAGACAAGAACAGCTTTGTAGCTAAATGGAGAGTAATCTAGGGCACGAGACTAACAAAGTGTAATGTAGTAAGATTAGAGTTGCTGCTAAGGGAAATATCTTGACACACAGATTCAAGCCAGCTTTAGACTGTTTTCATTTTTTAAATCACATTTAGCAAATTAACTAGCTTTTCTATGTAAAGTAAAGCATGTGGCATCTAATCTACTGTTCAAGTATGAAAACAGAGACCAACAAGTAGTCCTTTAGAGGAGAAATGTAATCATGTCATTACAACCAAGAATCATCAAACAGAAAGAAAAGTTCAGTATATGGGTCAACCACTCACATACAATTAGACATTTGTCTTCTGTTAATGTATATATCCAATTAGCATTTGATTACAGGACATCACCATTCACTGTTACCTTGATCTGCAAAGGCATGCATTATTTTCAACCTTTTGTCTAGGCTAACAGTGGGATATGTACCCCTACCACCACCAAAAAAAAAAAAAGTGTATAACAGGCAGGAAAAAAAGAATAAACAAGCAGCAGCATGTAAAAATGGATGAATTGTGATATGCAGGCAGATCAATATGGAAAGAAAAAGTCCAAGGAAAAAGGGAATCTCAAGATGCGGAAAATATTCTCAGGCAAGGACAGGACAAGCAGTTGTCAGGAAAAAAAAAGCAACCCATAAGGTTGGGTTTACACGTCACACTAAACACCAACAGACTGTGTTTGCTGAATAAATCAGAGGCTGGGATCCCAGACTGTGCTAAGCTATAAACCCTGCTTAATAAACCATAGTGGCTGTCATGCGCTGCCTGCCTCTGAATAAGACTCAGACACTGGTTCGTGGATCAGGCTCTGATTTATTCACAGCGCAGTTACAGCGTCGGAAGAAAAAAGCTGAGAGTGACAGGAGCGCGCCGGTGCGGGGTTTAAATACCCCGCGCCGGTCAGCACCCCCTCACTCGCGGTCACGTCACCCCCCTTTGTCCAATACGTTGCCCTGCCGGTGGGTGAGGGGTTCCGGGGTCGCCCATCATCAGGTTTTCTATTCCTCTGGTGATTGCTGTCAGCTGGGCGATCTCCGATGTATTGGCGCTGATGGCTTGGGTGTGCTCCGTGATCCGTTTAGTTATTGTTTGTTGGCCGTTAGTCGTTGTGGGTTGATGGCTACTTATCTTGAGCCCCTTCACCTATTTCCTTGCTATTGTCATGTGTGCCATTGCGCTGATGACTTCAGCTCAACGGCACTCATGACATACTGCCCCCTTTCCGAATAGTGCTCCCCCCCGGTTTTCTGGTTTTTTTTTTTTTTTTTTGAAATTCCCGCCGGAGTAGTTGTCGCCCCTCCCTTTGCTCCTCCCTCTACCACGTGCCTTCCCAGGGTGTGTCCATGGTGCGCATGCCCGGGTCCCGTCCTGGCGTGCGCATGCTCCAGCCACACCCTGTTTGTTTGGCTCAGTTCGGCGAGGAGAGAGGCGTGGCTGGTCGGGTGCTTATCAGCTCCAGGTAGGGCCCTTCTTTTTTTCCAATTTAAAGTGCGTCGCCTTTGTTGTATCTCCTGGGCGTTGCCCCCAGGTTGCCCTGTTGACTTGCTTGCCACTCCCCCGCGGCCGGGGGGGCGGGGGGAGGGTGCTGGCGAACGCTTGTCATCACCTCGTGGGCCCGGGGCGGGGGGAGTGAGTCCCGGGGGGGGGAGGTCCACCCAAGTCGCGGGCTTGGGGGGGCCCTTTCCCTTGGGGCACGGGAGGCGGGGGGGCCTGCGGGGGGGGGGGTTGGCTTGCTGACCTTGGTTGTGGCTTGTCGGGGTATGCCCGGTGAAATGCTCTGGTTAGGTCAGGCGCGTTAACGTTGTGCGCCGCCACCCATTCCAGGTGGGGGAAGTGTTTCCACCTGACCAGATAGTGTAGAGTTCCTCGTTGCTTGCGGGAGTCGAGAATGTCCCTTATCTCGAAGTGGTGTTGCCCGTCGATCATCAGCGGTGCGGGCTGTGGCGTGCTTGGGTGCCATCGGGAGGTGGTTGCCGGTTTCAGGAGGCTGGTGTGGAACACCGGGTGGAGTCTCCGTAGGTTGTGTGGCAGGTCCAAGCGTATTGCTACCGGGTTCACTATTTGCGTGACTCGGAACGGCCCAATGTACTTAGGCCCCAGTTTTTTCGAGGGTTGGGTTGACTTTAGGAACTTGGTGGATAGGTAGGCCATATCCCCCGCTTGGAACGTCGGTTGTTGGCGCCGGTGCTTGTCGGCCTGCTCTTTGTAGGCTGCCTGTGCATCCTTCAGCGCCACCGTGATTACTGGCCATGCTTCCGCGATCTTCCGTCCCCAGTCGCTAGCGTCCACCTGGGGTTCCGGGGGTTAAGGTAGCTCCGGTATGGGGACGAAGTCGCGCCCCGAGACTACTTCAAACGGAGTTTTCCCCGTGCTCGTGTGGACGGCGTTGTTGTATGCGACTTCGGCGAACGGGAGCAGTTCAGCCCAGTCGTCTTGGTGGTAGTTAGTATATGATCGTATGAATTGCTCTAAGGTGGCATTAAGAACCTCTGTGGCTCCGTCCGTCTGGGGGTGCCAAGCCGTAGATAGGGCCTGTTGGGTCCCCGTCAGCTTTAGGAAGGCCCGCCAGAATTTGGAGGTGAACTGTGTGCCCCTGTCGGTCACCACACGTGCGGGACATCCGTGTAGCCTGTACACGTGGATGAGGAAGAGTTTGGCTAGCTGTTGTGAGGATGGGACCGACGTGCAGGGGATGAAGTGGGCCTGCTTTGAGAAGTAGTCCTTCACCACCCAAATGGCCGTTTTCTTCTGGCTGGGTGGGAGGTCCACTATAAAATCCATAGAGATTTCCTCCCATGGGCGGGAGGGTTCTGCCACCCGTTGTAATAGCCCCGCGGGTTTGCCTGGTGCCCGTTTGGCCCTAGCGCACGTTGGGCAGGACGCCACGTAGGCTTTTACGTCTCGCCTGAGCGCGGGCCACCAGAATTGACGCCGTGTTAGGTGTAGGGTCTTGAGGAACCCAAAGTGTCCCGCTTGTTTGGCGTCGTGTGACCTATGCAAGATCGCCTGGCGTTGCGAGTCCGGGACGTAGATTCTGCCTTCCCCCCATGCCAGGTCCTGTGCCATTGTTACCTTGTCGGGGTTTGCCAGGAACCAGGGGTCGGTTTTGAGGGCGGCGGCGAGGTCCGTGCGCATTCCCCCTGGTAGTTGCGGTTGGCTTCTTCCGGTCGCCGGTTGTCCCGCCGTCGGCTGCGCCGTAGAGTCGAGCTGCCTCCGCGCGCCGCTTCAGGTGGTCACGGCCATCCCCAGTTGCGAGGCGGATAGGACCGTCCCAATGGTGTCTGGGGCGGGCTCTTCGTCTTGGGGCAGTCGGGAGAGGGCGTTGGCCAGGAAGTTCTTTTTGCCCGGCATGAACTTCAGCTGGAAATTAAAGCGGCTGAAGAATTGGGCCCATCGGACCTGTTTTGGGCTAAGGCGTCTAGGCGTTCGTAGGGCCTCGAGGTTCCGGTGGTCAGTCCAGACTTCGAATGGCTGGGTGGCTCCCTCGAGTAGGTGTCGCCATGTCTCTAGCGCTGATTTCACCGCGAAGGCTTCTTTCTCCCAGACGTGCCATCGCCTTTCTGTCTCGGAGAACTTCCTTGACAGGTAGGCGCATGGTTTCAGGAGTCCCGTGGGGTCTTTCTGTAGCAGGATGGCTCCCAGGGAGAAGTCTGAGGCGTCGGCTTGGACCACGAACGGCCGTTCTGGGTCCGGGTGCGCGAGGATTGGCTCCGTAGTGAACAGCGCTTTCAGCTTGTTGAATGCGATCTGGCACGCGGGAGTCCAATTCAGCACTGTGCCTGGGTTCTTGGCGCGTCGGGTGTCCCCCACCCCTTTGGTTTTGAGGAGGTCCGTTAGGGGGAGGGCTATCTCTGCGAACCCCCGGGCGAATGACCTGTAAAAATTCGCGAATCCGAGGAAGCTCTGTAGTTGGCGTCTGTTGCGGGGGCGCTCCCAGTTTAGCACCGCTTCGACTTTTGCGGGGTCCATTTCGATGCCGTCCCCGGAGATTCGGTACCCCAGGTAGTCTAGGCGCTCTTTGTGAAACTCACACTTTGTAGGCTTGGCATAGAGCTGCGCCCTTCTGAGCTTGTCGAGGACTTGCCTGACTAGGGTCACATGTTCCTCGTGCGTTTTTGTGTAAATGAGGACGTCGTCGATGTAGACCAGGACCCCTTTGAACAGATGTTCATGCAGTACCTCATTGATGAGCTGCATGAACACCCCAGGGGCCCCCGCGAGTCCGAAGGGCAGTACTTTGTACTGGAAGGCGCCTAGGGGGCAGTTGAACGCCGTCTTCCATTCGTCCCCCTCCCTGATTCGGATGCGATAGTACGCCTCGCGAAGGTCCAGTTTGGAAAAGACTTTGCCCGTGGACAGGTGGGCGAGCATGTCCTTCACCAGGGGTAAGGGGTATTTGTTGGACAGGGAAGCCGCGTTTAGGCCCCGGTAGTCGGTGCAGAGCCGTAGGGTGCCGTCTTTCTTCTCCCGGAATAAGACGGGGGCTCCGACCGGTGAGCATGCTGGCTCTATGAATCCCCTGTCAAGGTTTTTATCGATGAACTCCCGGAGGGTTGCCATCTCCTTCGGGGTCATCGAGTAGATCTTTGGTCTAGGTAAGGGGACGTCGGGCAGTAGGTCGATCCGGCAATCCGTCTTGCGGTGGGGGGGTAGTTGGTCAGCTTCTGCCTCTCCGAAGACCTCGGAGAAGTCGGCGTATTGTTCCGGTAGGTCTGCGGTGGTAGCGGCGTTGTCTTGTGTGGTCGCCTCCGCTCGTCCTACAGTGGGGTTGGTTCTGCCCGCTGGAACTGGTGCTCGATACTCGCCATCGCCGAATGTGAAGGTGCGGGTCTCCCAGTTGATCCGCGGGTTGTTTGTCGCGAGCCATGGCATCCCCAGGACTGCAATGGGCCGTCCGATGTGCGTGACGACGAACGATGTGCGCTCGGTGTGAGTGCCCATTTGCAGGGTGACCGGCTCGGTTTGTAGCGTGGCTGGTTTCCCTCCCGCTGTGGAGCCGTCCAGCTGGTGGAATGCCAGCGGCGTGGGGAGGGGGAAGCAGCGGAGGTCGAGTTTGGCGACTAGGTCGGGGTGGATGAGGTTTTTTGAGCACCCCGAGTCCACTAGTGCCGCGGCCGTGGTGGCTCCGTTGCCGGCAGAAAGTTTGATTGCTGCCATTATTACGGGGCTTTCGTCGTTCCGTCGAGGTGGTCCGCGCTGCTGTCCCACCGCCTGCCTCGCCACGCGTTTCAGGGCAAGCGGGGAGCTTTTCCCGCCGGCTGTTCGGGGTCTGCGTTATCCTCTTCCCCCCAGTAAGCGTCCCAGCCTTCCTCTGGTGTCGCTGTGGCCACGGTCATTCGGCGGTGAGGGGGCGGCCCCAGGTTGAGTGGTTTGGGGCTAATTTTCGGGGTGGGTTTGGGCGCGCTGGTCGGCGGTCGGTTGGCGAAGCAATCCACCGTCTTGTGCCCTAATTTGCCACACCTCCCGCAGGGCTCCCGGTTGAATTTCTTTTTTGGGTATATGGGGCCGGCCATCCCCACGTGTGGTGCGGGTACCTTTTTTCCGGCATAGTTTGTGTCTTCCGTGGTTGTCATGAGGAAGGTGCGGTGCGCGTGTTCGGCTTTCCCCGCGAGGTGGATCCACCCGTGTAGCGTTTCTGGGTCGTCGCGGTAGAGGGCCCATTGGAGAACGTCGCGGTTGAGCCCCCTTTTGAACATTTCCAGCAGGGTGGTCTCGGACCAGTCGCTGACCTTCCCCGCGAGGGCTTTGAACTCCAGGGCGTAGTCAGGGACCGTGCGTGTGCCCTGTTTAAGTCTTTGGAGTGCGCTTTTCGCCCTTACTTTGGCTAGGGGGTCTTCGAAGTAGTTTTTCATCTCATTGATGAAAGCAGGGAAGGTGGTGAGGGCGGGGGAGCTGGACTCATACAGTTGGACGTACCAGTCCGCCGCCCTGTCTTGGAGTTTGATCGCCACGGCGGCGATCTTGTCGGCCTCGGAGTCGTAGGAGTGTCCGTGCCTCCCCATGAACTCCCTAGCGTTCGTGACAAAGAACGAGAGTTTCGTGGGGGTCCCATCGAAGAAGATGGGGAAGTCCTTTGGGGCCCGGGCGTTTTGCGCGGCCCTGCCTCTCGCTTCCCGGTCTGTGGTGTCGTCCGCCTGTGCCGTCTGCTGACCCTCCGCTGGCCCGTGGGGGTTCGGTGCTTCGCTCGGGGTGTGGGCCTGTGCGGGGACGTCGTTGGGTGGCGCGGGGGGCATAAGCGACTGGAGCATGGTCCGGAGTTCCGTCAGTTGAGCCCGCATGGCCGCGAGTTCAGCTCGTGCCTCCTCGTCCACAGCCCGCGCCGCCGCTGGGGCCGGTTCCGCTGGCGCGTCCTCGGGGGTGGGTTGCCGGCGGGGTTCCTCCTCCCTCTGCCGCGGGTCCGCTTCCTCCACCGTCTGCTGGGTGTCTCCATCGTCCTCCTCCGTGTTGACCGCCGTTGGGCTGTCGCTCCACGCCCGTTGCTGGGGTGCGATGGGCGCGGGGTCCTCCGCTGGTTTCGGAAGTCGTGCTGCTCCCTCCCGCGGTCGGGTTGCCTCCGTCGCCATCTCCCCTTGGGGTTGGAGCTGAGGCTCGGGTCGGGTGGGGTGGGCGTCCATGGCTCCGGGAGTCCGCGGTGCCTCTGGCCTTGGTCGGTCCTCCTCTGTCTCTTGCCGCGCGGCTCGCCCTCCTTGCCCGCGCCGCTCCGGCCTCATCTTGCTGGTCTTCTCGCCGTCTACTCCTCCCGCGGCTCGTTGTCGTCCGGTGGGGCTCGGCGAGGCTGAGTTTATGACTCTCAGCTTTATGTCATGCGCTGCCTGCCTCTGAATAAGACTCAGACACTGGTTCGTGGATCAGGCTCTGATTTATTCACAGCGCAGTTACAGCGTCGGAAGAAAAAAGCTGAGAGTGACAGGAGCGCGCCGGTGCGGGGTTTAAATACCCCGCGCCGGTCAGCGCCCCCTCACTCGCGGTCACGTCACCCCCCTTTGTCCAATACGTTGCCCTGCCGGTGGGTGAGGGGTTCCGGGGTCGCCCATCATCAGGTTTTCTATTCCTCTGGTGATTGCTGTCAGCTGGGCGATCTCCGATGTATTGGCGCTGATGGCTTGGGTGTGCTCCGTGATCTGTTTAGTTATTGTTTGTTGGCCGTTAGTCGTTGTGGGTTGATGGCTACTTATCTTGAGCCCCTTCACCTATTTCCTTGCTATTGTCATGTGTGCCATTGCGCTGATGACTTCAGCTCAACGGCACTCATGACAGTGGCTGAGTTTATACAACACATTATGCCTAAACTAAAAAAGCCACATAATGGCTTAGTGGAATGTGTGAATATGAGTTATGGAGGAATAGGGGTTTGTTGCCCAAGCATGTTGGAGGTGGGGAGAGGAAAGATGCAGAAAAAACATACTTTTCCACATGCCAGGCATCCAGAATCAATCACTGGTACATGTATCCAGTTAATACACTATCTGAACTTGCTTGGCTAATATTTCATAAAAGCAAGTAAAAAAGACCTTTTTTCCTGATTTATTTTTAGTCATTTTCTAGCCACACTTACCACAAATACAATCCTTTGCAATAATGAAAACCTGGATCAAGTTTTGTCCTTGCAGAATGTTTCTCAGCCATTGCAAGGAATCTTGGGACTTCTTCTAATTTTCCAGCTCTTCTTAAGAGGTCAATTAAACGAGACAACGTAGTATAATTGTCTATACGTATGACAGTGAAGAGTAGTACACCATTAAATATGTGTTCAGATTACACAAAGCAACTGTCCTTTTTAAAGACAGATAGGTATATATAGACAAGCAGCAAACATAAAATACCAAAGACAGTTAAATAAGAAAACCAACAGAGTAACCCTGATGAGGCAGGCTTTCAAGTCACACATTCTTCACTCTGTAAAGAGAGCAAGCCTACAATCACAGTCCTTGCCTCCTCCATCACACCCACACTTCTCTACTTTTGCAGGGGAGGGGCATGTAGGGGGAGGAAGAGAGACAACAGATAAGCCTGCCCTCTGTATCTAAGAACCCTGATCACTGGAAACAACAGAATTACAGGCACCAAGTTATTCATCCTTATTCTGGTCCTTTGTACAACAGGAACACCTGAATAAAGCTCAGAATGTTTGCAGAATGCTGATCTTGTATTGAGCTCTGCCCTCATCATCACCTCCAATGTACAAGTCCTCAGTGTATCTTTTTTTTTTTTTTACAGAATCTGAACATTCTTATTTTAAATATATACACACACACACAGAGAGAGAGAGAGAGAGAGAGTATACACACAGTGTGTGTGTGTGTGTTTAATAATTCACTGAAGTCCAGTCACATTTAAGTGATCTCACTGAGACTGCCTGCTACCAATGGCAAAGAGGTATTTTACTTCCTAAAGTAACCATGTAATATATTCTCTTTTCTACCATCTTCCTGTCCCCTGCCCCTGGAAACTCTTACTGGGAGCACCCTTGACTGATTCAGCCAAACACCTGATGTTTCTCACCCAGACTGTGAGAGCTACTGCTACAATAACTGTGTTAGCTTGTAAAGGGCCTGAATGTTCTTGGTTAAACTGGCCCTAACATTTGAGTAGTCAATAGCCTACTTCCTATTCTGACTGGAATTCTTGTTTCCCTAGCCAAATACAGGTGCTTTAAACAATAGTGTGAGTGATCATGGACGCAAGAAAAACAGAACTACCGTACAGTTGGCTCTGAAAATTATGTAAATATGTTTTTCATTCATCTGTTTTTTAAATAAAAGTCCTTAGTGGTTTAGAAAACTTTCTCATCTGATCTTGAACAAATACGTAGATTGTCCTCTAACTCTTCTATGGAATACTTCGCTTATAATCATTTATGAAAAGAATTGGTCCCTTTAACCAAAAGAATTGGTCCCAAGATTTGTTTGATTTTGAAAGATGCTTGTAAGAAAGGAACAACAAAAAGCTTCAGTGCTTACCAGGATGGCGATCCAAAAGCTGCTGGATATGAAACACAGCCTGCTCATAGTCTTGTTTCTTGAACATCAGGTCAGCCATCATCTGCAAGCATAAAGCAGCCGGGCTAACTGATCAGACGGTAGTGCACAGCCTGCTCTGCACTGAACTAATCTTGCAAACATTGCTTTTTACCAAGAGTGGGTAGAAGTCAAACTGAGCCAAACACTCCACCTAGCAAATATTGGAACCATATTGTAAATGTTTAAGAGAAAGAAAATCATTCACTTTGATGGAGGATGGAATTTGAATGAGGCCAATGCTGCATTTCCTGTATTTCAAGGCACACCAGGGGGCAGAAGATTAGCTTTGCTTTCCCATCAAGGAGTCCCATTAAAAATGAGCCCCGGAATGATATAAACGAAAGCTATTTGAAAGTCTCTTAGCAATGGAGGGAAGATTCTTCTTTTGAAAAGCACTACAGAATAAAACATTACCTCTTCCCTCCCTAGCAGTAACCAGGCTTTACAATAGCTTCCATTTATCAAAATGCAAACTATTTTAACGACTTGTGGAGAGAGAGGATCGTTTGAACTTCCAATTGGAAGTCCCTTTTCCTAGGGAACTGCGTGGAGGGATCTGGAGGAGGGAATCTGCTCCTCCTTAGATTTCTTGCAGATTGAGGATCTCTAGAGGCCAGAAGTTTCCAGCAGCTGCTGTAGAGAACAGAGGCAACCTTCTACAGTAGTTAATAATATGGAATAGGAATTACACATGCATTGTACACACACACAACTTTCCCATCATGTTCCTGCAGACTACCAATTACTGAGCTGCAGTGGCTCAGTGGTTAAGACACTGAGTCAGAGGACCATTAAGGTCAGCAGCTCGAAACCCGAGAGCGCGAGCCGCGTGATGGAGTGAGCTCCTGTCAACTTGTCCTGGCTCCTGCTAGCCTAGCAGTTTGAAAGCATGCAAATCCAAGTAAATGAATAGGTACCACTTTGGTGGGAAAATAACAGGGACATGAAAGGAGCCTCCTCGGGCGTCCCCCAGGCAACAGTGATGTCACCGACAAATCCTTTCAATACAGAAGCACCTTGGTAGGTGCTTCTGACTTGAAAAAAACACAATTACTTGACGATTGGACTGATGGGAAGGTTATATGGGCATGCTAGGGAGATCACTTGTTTTGATGGAAGAAGGGGTGCTAATAAGTCTAGTGATTAGTTACTAAGAGGACTATCTGCCAGCTAATTGTACTGTACAGTATATTAAGCTTTTATATATCTTTTATATATCTTATTTTATATGCCTGTCAAAATATTTTCAGTGTTTTCAGCACCAGCTCTGAATTGCTAGCTCTCCTCTTTTGCTTAAGCATCTCAGCTTCTCACTGCCTTAAAACCCTTTTCCTTCCAAAATACTCTCACGTGCCTTCTCCAAACCTCCTGCAAGCCTACATACCTCATGATCCATGTTCTTATTCCCATTAACCAAAAGACAACACCACCTTACTCTTGGCCAGAAATGCTGGTAAATTAAAAACGTCATGCCCCTTGACACCTGCATTCCTAACTGAAGTGAAACTGGGGCCACGATAGGTCCGTCCTCTTGCCCCAGATAATTGCATTGTTCTCCAGCCCAGAAGATAATTTAGTAACTGGTGTGGACTATGGTAACATTGTTGTGGGAATTCTTCTGGACAGAACAGGCCTACTGTGGCCTCCCTTCCATCTCTCAGACAGAGTATAAAGGACTAACTTGTGATCAGTGTTATATTCTTGATCTGTAATTGTAAAAGAAATAAGAGCTAGATTGCAGATACTCATAAGTTTACTAATGCCCCTAAAAGGTTTCCTAGTATTTATCTTTCACTTTATTGCTACATGGTTTTTGAGGGGAGATGGAGGGAAAAGACAGTGACATTACATTTTAAAATGATTTTCAAACTCTTTATTTTAGATTCCATTTTGACTGCTGTTTATATCAGCGGCCTGTCACTTTGAGTATGTCTGAATGCAGGTTAGCTGCTGTGTTTGTAATAACGCAACAGAGGTTTACACCTTAATTAAAAAGAAACGGCAAGAAATCATCCTAACTCACCATAGTGGCTGCTGCGTTATCTCGATCATTCTTTAGCAAGGCAGCACACTGGTGCTGGCACGCCTCCCCATCATCCAGTGCAAGATATAAACGGGCAAGTTCCAGCATCACCTGGGAATTAAAGACAGACAGGTCCTCACTATTTTTCCAGATATGACCACCTCCAAACCGTTTCAACCAAACCTGAGGAAAAACTGATTCATCTTGGAGCTCAGCTGACCTTGTTGTCTGTCTCACAGTGCACAAGTGCTTCTTTGTAAAATGTAATGGCTTTCTCATAGTTCCGCTGGGTTGCTGAATGCTTTGCTATCTCTGCACAAATTTCCGCTGCCAGTTGCTTCTGCAAAGGAACGGTGTCCGGCTGCTCAATCTGAATCCGCTTCAGTACTTTGGCCTGCAGCTCCCGAGCCTGATGGGAAAGCCAAGAAGATGGCTTTTCAGTAGGAAATCATGGGCAAGGATGCTGGGAGAGAATTTTGGAGAAGATTGATAGTTTCTGTAACTCAAGATTGTGCTCATTCTTGTTCTGATACATTTCACACTGGCAGTTGTGTTAAACCAAGTTAGGCCAGAGCTCTGTCTCTGGCTCTATATTCCCTGCAGAGCCAAAGTAGCTCTCAAAGGTTCCAAGAAGGCGTCTTCCTAAGAAATTCCTAGAGATGCCAAGGATGGATTTTGGGAATTCAGGCATGCAAAGGACATTTGCTGCTGAGTCTCGTCTCTGCCCCTCACATGAGTGCAAAGTGACCAGACTGACTTTTGCTCTTAACTGGTGGAGACACGTAATAGAACAGTCAACAAGAAGGCTGTGGCGGTTGAGCACTGAATTGGCACTTGGGAGACCCAGATGCTAGCCCACCCTCAGCCCAGTCTGCCAAACATCTCTCTTCTGACACCCCCACCACTCCAAAAACCTAAAGAGACAAAATTATATTAATTGACACCTTCTATGTATAACCCGCCATTTTCAGCAACAGCCTCACAAGTCTTCCAGAATTGTATGACTTAAATTGAACTACAATATATTGAAAAATGAGTGGTCCAATTTTCATCCAATTTTGGTGGAGCATTAAACAGCTACACTAAACCTCTGAGAGTCTTCACATATTTATACAGGGTTTTTATAATGTATTTATAAAAGTAAAAATCCTCTATAAGCCTGCTCTGTAAAAGCAGAGGAGAAAGAGATTGAAAATTCATCCTCTATAGGGACATCATTATGGC
Organism: Candoia aspera; assembly: GCF_035149785.1. Lineage (NCBI taxonomy): Eukaryota > Metazoa > Chordata > Lepidosauria > Squamata > Candoiidae > Candoia > Candoia aspera. The sequence goes on along the minus strand of NC_086153.1, from coordinate 196,073,785 downwards.
CATCCTCAAAGCACACAATACATTACAGTTTGAAACAGAAAGAAAGAAAAACAGAAACTCAGATAAGCATTAGAAAACAACCAAGGTTATTTCAATTATACATGCTTTAGCTGATTTAGGATTTCTTTACTTGTTGCAATGAAACAACAGCATCCTCAGTTCTCTCCATTTTGCTGTAAACCTTTGCAAGAAGAACCTGATAACGGGTATCTTCCATCAGAGAAGACAAATCGTTGACTGTTGGAACAGAAGGAGATGGAATTGAGAGACATGAGTTATCACAGAGAGGGGCTTATAAAGAAAATAAGGGCACTAAGAAATTTAAACAAGAGTTAGGGAAGAAATATAGCCCTCAATGGCTCATTTAATTTGCTTTGATTGAAAATGAGGTAACTGAGATGGCATGGCAGAGGAAATGGGCAAAATGGCAAAAAGAGTCGTTGTGTACGAAACAGGCGGCAGAGAAATTTGATAAATAAATGAATAAATATCCCCTTATTCTATTTTCTATATTCAGAAATATTATATAGAATCTATATTCTATTTCTGCAAAATAGAAGCTTCTGTTCCATCAAAGGTCCTTCTGGAGACTACCCAGGTCGGGGAAGACAATCTAGCCATATATCAAACCACAATGCTTCTCTTTTTTCTCCAACACCTACTGAAGTTTTTTTTTTAATTTACTTAGCTTATAACTCTAAAGTACTTACATAAAACATGTAGCTGAAGCAGGCTAACTAGTCAAATTTAAAATTCTTAAATAAGTTCTGGAAGTATTTGTCCTACCCCATATATACAGACTTTGACTGACTGACTGAGTCGGAAGCAAACAGGAGACAGTCTTACCAGGCTCATGATCTAAGGCTTGCCGAAGAACTTTTTCTGCTTTGTCATGCTGGCTCAGTTTTAGCAACAGCTCAGCCAAGTCATAACAGAGGAAATTCTGCTGTCCAGTTTTCAGAGCAGCTTCATAGTAATTGATTGCCTAAAAGCCAAAGACGTTGTCATGAGTAAGGATGGCGAGCAGGGGGCTCCCATCCAGGCTGTAAAGCGCATGCGTAGTACTGAGGAATTAGGTAGCCATTCAAAGAGACACAGATCGGGCCCGCCTTAGCCTTTGGGGTTTATATGTCTGGGTTTTTCCCACGCTTCTTCAGTTTGTTAGGATTTTCTCTTAGGACAGACATTCTCTGAAAGTGTGCCTGTGAAATTTCTAGTGCATTTTTTGCAGATGAGTGCTAAAGCCCTTTTAAAATCTCTTAGATACTTAAGGACTTTATCCAACGACCCAATTACATTCTATTTTTCACTGTATCCTTATTTTGTTCCAATTACAGTTCAAGGTAATATTCACACAATAATTATGACATAAAATTCATATGCATACAGAAAATGAGGACCCGCCACAAGATATAACTGTTTTTTGTTTGTCTGTTTGTTTGTTTTGTTTTGGTGAATTAGATCGGAGCTGGGGAATGTAAGGCACTCTCAGGATTGCCAAAGTACAACTCCCAGCATTTGTCACCATTGGCCAAGCTGGCTGGCTGGGCTCGAGAGTTGCTCTGGATCAGAAAAGCAAGTGGCATTATGAACCTCACCACAGTTGCAATCTTAAACTCTCCAACGAAGGATTAAGGTTTTGGTATACTGTCGGCCAACCCTGAACAATGCAGCTGGGCAACAGGATACATGCTTGAGAGCATCCCAGTTTTCCCCCCTTTTAAATTGTTAGGGAATCTGCTTACTTTGCAACTTTAAAAGTCCTTAGTGCTCATGGAGAGAATAGAAGTTATTATTTCTATATGTTCTTCATACTATACCTTTGAATAATTGTGAGTCTTGACTAGAGCATTCCCAATTTTACGAGCCAAGGCTCCATCTCTAGGATTTTTCTTTAAAGACTGCTCATAAGCCTCTATGGCTTCTTCAGGCTAGAATTGCAATAGATAAAGTTAAGATTATATATGGACTATAGGTAGAAGTCTTGATTTTCACTCTGCGATTTATCGGGATGCACAAGTAAGTAAGCAAGTAAGTAAATAAATGGGAAAACAGGAGCAGTTTCACAAAACTGCTATCCAATTCAGCAGACCACTCACTCCTGAAATAATTTTTCAAGAGAATCACAAGCTCATGATCAACATATAATTAAATGATACGCTAATATAAGGCAGATATGGAAAATCTAAGGCTCTCCAAATACTGATGAACTGCACCCTGAGCATCTTTCACCTTTGGGTATGCTGGCTGGGTTGCTGGGGGCTGAAGAAACATCAGGGGGGTCATAGGTTTGCCCTCCTCATGTCTGGAAAACTCTAAGACAATAAGCAAAAAACTTAACTATGAAAAAAGCCCCCAAAGACCACACTGAGGTTCTGGCAAAAAGAAGAACAAATGCACACAGATACCTTGAGAACATTTTTCAGAGACAGTGCAGCTCAGAAAGCCAGATATGATAAACTGCCCAGAGTCCCTCTTTTGGGGGAGATGGGCAGTAATTAAATTTGAATAATAAATAAATAAAACAACTCCACCTCAGAACGATGCCCATTAATATAGCTAAAGGATCCTGCATTATTTTGATTAAAAAACAGACAACTCAAAGCTTAAAGCACAAGCCATTCTAGTGTGTGCGCAGCATCTCTATATGAAGAGACAATTACAGGACTCATCTAAGCCAACTTTCCTTGCTAGCCATTATGAATGATATACTTGTCCCACTTGCAAAAATTAGCATTTTTTTTTACCATTTTACCATTCTATTTTGATCTTACATATCTCTAAAAATTATCAAAATAGCCAATCTGGGGCTTGAAGCAGATGTCTCAACCCAAGAGACTCCCCCGCCAGTACTGTGCTACCACAGGGTTCAGAAATGTATGTATCGCCTCTATTCTTCAATTTACCTCCCAAAGGAGTGACTCTGATCTGGGAACAGGAAGTCTGAGTGGGAATAGTGGAAGGACTAAGATCAACTCATGTGTCCATGCTGACAGGGAGAGCAAGAATCTCTTCAGCTTCCTGCAGATCTTTTGTGCAATGACATTGTGATGAAGAAGGTCTCTTCACTTTCAGATTACAATTTTATCCTTTCCTTCCTTCTCTAAATTCCCAGTATCTAGCTTCATTCTCATACTCTTAACCTAACATTGGAGAAGCTTACCTCCTGGATATTCATGTATGCATCACCAAGGAGAAGAAAGGTGTGGGGACTTGGCATTTTTTCCACCAGGTCTCTACAAAGAACATTAAGAAATATTATGGTAAACACTGTCAGAAACAGAATCTCTTACTAGTGGTGCAATAGACTAAGTTTTCTGCAATCACCAATTTCAGGGGTTGGTCTTTAATGGCTGGTTGGCAAATATTTATTTCTTCCTTGGAAACTTCAGTTTAGTAGGAATAAAGAATGCTTGTGTTCCAGAGAAAGAAAACTGAAATTAGTTGATATCCTGGAGATCTTAGTTTTTATTAACATACGTAAGTCTGCAGACAGCTATTTTTCTTAGATTACAATAATTCAGTGGAACACACTGAAATGGGACAAAAAGAACCCTAAGTCATAATTCAGCAGGTGAAAATGAAGAGCACTTTGGAAGTGTTCATCTCCAGTTTTGGTTAACCATGTGATTATTCTTTACTGAATTAAGCAAAATCAAGCCAAGCTCAAGTTTTAGACTCATCTGTGAAGCTGGTCTCTTTTCACAAAACATACAGTTAGTTTATGGTAAACTGCAATTAATCTAAACTGAACTAGAAGAAGGCGGGGCGGGGCTGAACTTGAAAGCATAATTTTCATAATGCTACTAGCTGTGGAAGCAATATATAGGCCTTCAGATGTTGCTGAACTACAATTCCCAGCATCCTGCACCACTGGCCAACCTGGCAGTTGTGATTCAGCAATATGAAAGAGCACAAACTCCTCATCCCTGCATGAAATCATGGTTTAGTGTCAGATTTGAATGTAGTTATTTTAAGTATAAAATAGTTTATAATTATATAAATTATTGTATAATTAGGGTCAGGATTAGCAAAAATTAAAGACAATAGAAAGGAATCTAAGGCCCTAAGGAATCTAAAATATGTCGAATCCAACTCCAAACTTTTGCTTCCTCCTCCTCCTCCCTTTTATTTCTCTTTTCCCCCCTCTAAACATTTACACTCTATAATCATTCAACCTCTGGGATCAGAGAAGCTAAGAATAGGCAGTTATGCCACTGCTAGTGACAATCTCTCATAAGACACGATAGCCTTATGTGACATTTTCCCCCTACATATGGTTGAGTACCAACTATGTAGCTATTAGAATTGATGGCAAAATATAACAGAGCCTGTGCTTTTCCAGTACTTGTGTCCTAACAGTCAGGAACCACGCAGAGACAAGGAATAGGTCTCTAGTGTTTTATTACTGCTACATTAGACAGAAAATCCTAACAAACTGAAGAAGTGTGGGAAAAACCCAGACAGATAAACCCCAAAAGTCAAGGCGGTTCTGATCTGTGTCTCTTTGAATGGCCGCTTAACTCCTCAGTGCTACGCATGCGTTTTCCCCCCTGGATAGGGGCCCCCTCCCGCTCACCATCAGTACTCATGACAACTTGTACTACAGAGACATTCACATTAGTTTTGTCTTACAACGACCACATAAATACCTAGAGCGCACAGGACAATTTTATACCACTCTGTTGCTTTCAGATTCTAACCCTGCTACAACATTGCTAGTTTTGGTGCAGCAGCACTCAAGATTTGTCAGACTTCTGGCTTATGCCTGGAGCTCAACATTATAAATTAGATTCATTGTGCACATCGTTTGTGGTATTAGGGTGTTTAGTAACTTCTACATACTAACTTTCTTTGTTCTCCTACACTCATCTAAGGTTCCCACTCCTCCTTTTTACAGTTTCACTTTTTATATCTTCTATGCCATTTAATTTATATATCTTTTATACCTTCTAGCTTTTTATAACCCCTTTTAGATTTTCACTTTTTATATCCTTTACATATGCTGTATATTTTTTGGTTGTTTATATTGTTGTGCTTCGTTTTAATGACTGTATCCCACCCCATTTTGCTGGTCTATAACCATAATAAATATTGATTTGACTTGATGTCAAAATAAAGAGCATTAGTTTAGAGAGGAAAATAAAGAAGGGAAGACATCTGAGTTGGAAGGAAGAGATATCCGTGATGCCTCACTTACATATATACCTTTTGAAAATATCTAATTGTGGACATCTTCGATTCATCCTGAGATACCTTTTGGCCCCTTTGCGGAGACTACATACTGTATTAATGCAAAGTAGCTTTATAATGGATGTAATTGTTGAGGATCCAGGACTACACTCATCTAATATAGTCATTTATTTATTTTTACAATATTATTGGCAATATTTATTTATTTACAATTTTTGTAGACTGCGCCACCTTAATAAACTTTGGATGATGCATAGGAAAAATCAGATTATGTAACAATCACTGAAAAATAAATCAGTGGCTGCCCACAATCCTATTAAAGGCAAAAGGCCTGTTGGAATCTTTGGGGCCTTTCAAAAGGAATCAGATGGTTCAGAAGATCATCTTCATGGGAGGTGCACCTCTGTGGGGATGAGTATTCCAAGGGTGCAGGCTATAAGATCTGGCAACTAGCCCACAATCCTGGACCTCATCTCGGAGTGAGACTCTCAAAAAGCCTTGTGTGAATGTTTGGAATGGATATGCATAAACATAAACATATTTGGGAAGGCAATTCATGATATATCCTGGAGGTACATCACAGAGGGCTTTCTAGGTAATGACCAGCACTTTAAATTAGGCTGGAAGCATACTGGCAACCAGCAACTTCAGGATGGGACTGATTTCTGCTGTAGTGGGTTTTCCCAGCTAACAATTTGGCCTCTGAACCAACAGGAGTTTCTAAGTTGTCTTTAAAGGCAACTCTTTGTAGAATATGCTGCAGTAATCCAATTGCATGGTGATCAGGACATGAGTTACTCTTACAAAAGCTTCCTGGATCAGGTACAGCTGTAACTAGTGCATGAATCTTAGCTAGGCAAAGGCCGCCTGACCATGGCTTCCACCTGCTGTTTCAGCGGGTACCTTAACTCTAGGAGGAACCCCAGGTAATGGACCATCTTCTTCAAGGGGACTGTGACCCAATCTAGACTGATGTTTCTGAATAGGCCAGATGGTTCTGCACAAACAGCAACTTCATCTTAGTAGGATTTAGTCTAAGCTTGTTTCTCCCCATCTAGTCCCTAAGAGCCTCAAAACACCAGCTCAAGATTTCCACAGCAAGTGTGGGCCAGGGTGGTGATATACTGTAGAACTGTGTGTCAGAAGCAGATTGATAATACATCACTGCGAAGTAACAGATAGCCACACCCAGCAGTTTTGCATGGATCTTTGATAAGATAGGGAAGAAGACTGAATCCTGCAGCACCCCATCCTGCAGGAACCAAAAGCTGAAGCCCTCATCTCCCATGACTGATTGGAACTGCCCACTCAGGTAGAAGTGCAAAACAGTGCCCATGACTATGATTATTGTATCAACAAAGAGCAGAGAACAAATATGTCAAAGTGGTTTCTTGGATATAGATTTACAATGCCATTTATTTTGGGAAAAAGAGGATGTGGGCAATATAAGCTCTTACCTATAACAGCTTGCATACAGCTTCTTGTCTCTCCTGTGCTTCAGATAGATCTCTGCCATCTTTTCTTTGGCTTGAACAAAATAAGTCTGTTCTGGTGTTATATTTCTGAACATAGTTAAAGCTGCTTCAACATCTCCTTGCACAAGAGCTAAGTCTGCATTAGTGATCATGACCCTCAGTTCCTCAGATGTACCAGAAAATTCATTGATAGCATCTTGGAGGATTTTAACAGCTTCATGCTACAAACAAACAAACAAACAAACAAATGTTTTGTCAAGTTCCTTTGCGTATTTCAGGAACATCCAATCAAAACTTGCAAAGAACCCATTAGGACTCTTCTGAACACAGTCTGAAGAGCATTGTGGTATATTTCTTGGCAATATCTCTAGCATGCAAGGAGAGGATCAGAGTCAATGTGTTGCCATATTTTATTTCAGATCCACCTTTCGTTCTAGGGTGGATCATAACCTTGGTTAGGCTTTCAGACCATTCCATAGCATCTGCTGACAAAAAGTTTGCCATTGTGTGGGAGGCAGCTTGAAAAGCTTCCAAATAAACTTCCTTATCTATACTGAAGAGATGGGGGATACTTCCATCTCGTTTAAATGGATGCAGTCATGGGGAATCCAAACGGTAAATATAGTCTATAGAGGTTTCTTAGCTGGGTGGCCAAGATACTTTTCTTTCTGCTCATGCCCTTTCAGTTTAAAACTCTTTCTCACCACAACATTTGGAAAAGCACCTTTTGATTGCTAACTTCCTTGCTTTCTTATTACCTACAAAGCTTCCAACTACATGAAGAAAAATCAGACTTTCTTAGTTCAGAGAAGAATAAGGAACTATCACTCCCAACCTTTCTTTGGATGGGTTTGAACATTCTCTGCCCAAATTCTGCAGATCCTGATTTCTGTTCCTTGCGTTGGGTTTTAAAGAAACTAATAAAGAGCTAATTTCAAACCAGGCTTTATGAAGTTGACTTCTCTGAAACTAACCACATTTGGCCAGATTTAACTCTGCTTAAGCATAAGTTCCCTCCTCTATGTGAGAACAGAACAGCATGAGCCACTAGGGAAGCTAGGCTCATTCACATTTCATTAAACCACCAGTTAGGGCAGTGTCCGTGTGCATCCTGTTGATCGCTGCTGTCAGGACTTTGACAAATCCTTTAAAGGTTTTAAACTGTAAATGTGGTAACATCTCTCTGAAGCTCATAAACTATGCTAAGGTATTAAATGGACTCATAACATTGCCATACCTGTTCACCATTCAAGCGATGAGCCTCTACCAGTTCCAGGTAGAGAGACAAACGATCGCGCCCATCAATTTCAATCCTTTTTGGTTTTGATTTAGAGGCAGGTGCACTTGTTCTCATCCCTGGCAAATTCATTGCCATCTGCAAGGTTTTAATGGCTTCTGCTACTTCACCCATCTTTATCTGGGCTTGAGCTTTTACTAAGTGGTACACAGGATGTTCTCTAATCTGATGAAAAGTAACTTGAGTAAATAATTGGTATCTGTATTCTCTACTGTCCTCCATAAAAAAAAAAAATCAACTATGTATTATTCAGATATTTAAGAACATTCTTTGAGCAATTAGAAATAGTACTATATAATTGCTAAGCTTTATAAAAGATTACCAGAAGCTCTGCCTTCAAATCATACAAGGGATGGTGGTAGCGGAACTTTGATTATTTTGAAAATCAGAGTGCAGAGTACATTGGAGAGGAAAAATATACTATTAATCAATGTAAAACAAAACTCAGGATCTTTACTAAAAGGCAGGCCAGTTATACCCATTGCTGGAAAATAAAAATCTATGGAACAAACTATGGTCTTCAAATATATAGGAATTATCTTCCAAGCCTTTGCTTCTAGGAGGCAATAAGTAACAACCAACACAATTCTGCCATAAACTTCTCATGACCCTCCTGCTTTATGGGTTGCAGGCCTGTATTTATCAAGACTTCAGATCTCCTGAAGTTGTCTGATCCAAACTTGTTAGATCTATACTATAAGTTCCTCACGTGTATCTGGTGTTTTTTTCCGTATCTAGAATCTGGGCTAGCTCCCCTTGTGGCCAGCATGAAGCTTTGCCAGATTCTGGTCTGAACTGATCTTTAATTAGGAATAGTTCACCTCCTTGACACTATTGGATAGATGTGAATCAGCAAAGAAGAAAGGAATTGAATTAGACCTTAGAAGATATAGTCATCAACCCTGGTGTCATAGGGCAAAGAAGGAGCCAATTTGGGGCAATAAAGGCTAATTAACAATTCTATGACAATTTTTTGATATTCTGACAATCTGCAATCACTCCCAAATAATAAACATAAATATTAAAAATTCAGGCACCCAATTTAGGTAACAATCAAGTATGCAATGAAAGTAGAGTTTCAATACAACCTACTCCAACTTGCCTCGAAGTTGTAACTTAGACAGAGCTCTAGGGACTGAGAACAGAGCTGGAAGTCGTTTTGCAAAAGGTGAACTTGAGCCATCAGGAGATGAGCCTCTGCGTAGGAAGGATCCTGCTCCAGACAGTGTCGCAGGATCCTCTCAGATGCTTCACAGTTGCCTGAGCAGATTAAACAAGTGAAACATGGTGGGTAGGAAACTAAAACCCTCCGTCTCCAAAAGTTGTTTTAGGGGATCATCTGTAAACTAATTTTCCCCTCGACTCTATATGCTTCTTCATACCTCTCATCCCCTACCAGCCAGTAAATGAATTTATTATTCAATTTATTTTAACAATATTACCTTTATTATTTTCAAAATTACAGAAGTAATGAACTAATAAAATATGGAAAAGAGCTCGATAGAAGCCACCTGCACTATGTTGTTTCTTGGCTTGTACATTCATGGTTTGGCATCTCCATTTTTTAATTTTATATTTAAAATGTTAAGGGCTGCAGTAGGCAGAGGCATGGGGCGAACTGGATGGGACTGGGTTACGTTAATGGATAGGGCTAGGATTTTTCCTGCAAAGAAGCTTCTTTTTCATTCTTTCGCACCCAACAGAACATTGGAAAGAAATTACACAAAGGAGGGCAAGCCTCTGCCAGCAGAGGGACTTTCTGAAAATGGGAGAGCGCAGGACCAAATTTGGTGAGGGGGGTGGGGAAAGAAGCCTGGAAAAGAAAGATCAAGCTTGAAAGTGGTTAGATCCTGTTGAGAAAGAAAATCTGGAAAAATATTCTCCAGTTGGGCAGTAGTGTGGAATACTAGTTAGAGCTTCGCACACACTCTCAGAACCAACACATAGGTGCACACCCTAAGTCAGTGTTTCTCAACTTTAAAACGTGTGGACTTCAACTCCCAGAATTGGGAGTCTCTCCCATTTTCAGAAAGTCCCTCTGCTGGCAGAGGCTTGACCTCCCTTAGATAATTTCTTTCCAATGTTCTGTTGAGTAGGAAAGAATGAAAAAGAAGCTTCTTTGCAGGAAAAATCCTAGCCCTGTCCACTGCCCTAAGTAGTCTGTGAGGAGAAAATGCAAGCAATACACACACAAATGCAAGCATTACTTTGTTGCACAAGAAAAAGTCAACCATTCCTATGGCCATTTCTGATAACAGGGATGGACAGAATCCCAGAAGCCATGTTCTTCATTCTTTCCTTACCTTGTTTCCTCTCCAGGTGATTAAATACCATAAGCCTACAGCAAGGCCAAAGCCATTTTTAGTCTATTTCCAAACTAAAATGACCATTTTCAGACTATAGTGTGATTTACAGTAGAAACCACTGAATTTTAGCAATATATTCCTCAGAAAGTCTGTCTGGGGGAGAATATAACCTGCATTTTGCACCCACTTCTCACATACAGAAATGCTTTCTGAAACTGCGAGTATAATTTGAAAGGACAAAAAGTACAAATAATGGAAGAAATTATTACCTGATAAATATTTCACTTTTGCAACCAAGTAGGCAGCTTGTAAAAGACCAGGCACTGTTTTCATCACAGTTTCAAGGACTGATGCACAAGGTCTGAGAAGTGGTGATGGAGGCTGTCCTGAGCCTGCAGGCTAAAAGTTAACACAAATGGTCTTCGTGATGAAACATTACTCTATTCCAACCACACAACAGAGGTAGTTCAACATGATGAACACATTCATTTGAGCTGAAAAGTAAAATCCAACGTGCATTTTGCCCTGCCTGTTCTCCGGATCTCTCAACACATAACGTTGGCATTTTTGAGTCCATCCGTAGCTGATGTCCAACCGCACGTTGGGCACTAAGGCAAGAGGGTGATACATGGACAGATCAGCTTTTGTGTTCCTGATTGTCTCAAGATTGTCTGGAAGCAGTCCAGACTCCACAGATACCATTAAAAGCAGAAAACATTCCAAGGACAGGCTAATCAAAAGGAGCTCTAGTAAATACATCTTGAGAAGCCAGGCTAGGATTACATTTTCTACAACATTTTGAATGGGGTTTGATTTTTCACCTAACAGACTTATTTGATTGGCTTAATTTAGGCTACACCAGCTTCCCCTCACCTCTAAATATGTTGGGATTATAGCTCCCAGAATTACTAGGCAGAGTAATTTTGGAAACAACTAATCTAAACTTCTGGTAAGAACTATTAGAGGAAAGGAATGTCAAAAAAAGAGCTTCACAAAAACAGAAAATGAGTGATCTATCTTACTTTTAGTTTTGGTCCCAAACAGAAAAAAGTCTGCCAATCCATTGTGTATTATATCTAATTTGGGTCGTAACGATTTTCTTATTTACATTCTTTTAACAAATTTGGAATTTAAAGCAAGAACCTTTTAGTAGCCATCTCTTTGGAATTCATTATTTATTAAGTAGACTGTTTTTACTGTACCGTTTTACTGTTTTATTGTTTTATTGCATTTTAATTAATGTTTTACTCCTGTTTTATGTAACCCGCCCAGAGTCGCTTTCTGAGTGAGATGGGGAGGGAATAAATTTGATATATAAATGAATAAAAATAAATAAAAAGGGGGAGAAAAATGTTTTCAGTAGTTAAGGGTCAAGTCTCCTGACAACTGAGCTTGTATCTTGTCATTTCCTTGATAAGAATATAGAAGTATTAGCACTATCTTCTTCCCTTTCAGCGGTTAGTCCACTATAAAATAGTGTTCACTTCCTACACATGGCAAGGGTAAAAATCTTAACTGTTCTCTCCATCATCATGGAACTTTTTAAAGCAGGACTGAAAAGCAAAACATTATATATGTTTTCTTATTTTTAGAAAGATAAGAACTTTAGTATCTTACCTGACCTGGGCAAAAATTAAGATACTCCTTAATAATTTCTATCAAAAAATCAGGATTTAATTTTTCAAAATATTCTACACCAAGAGGTAAACCTTGGAGAGATGAAAAATGGGCATCGAGTACATCATTCAATAAAGTAATAACTTCTTCTTGTCTTTTATTTTTCTTCATAGCCAATACTGCCCGTAAATAAGACAGCTCCTATAAAACAATTTTTTAAAAATGTATAAAAATATTTTCTATTCCATCAGGTGCTGGGCACTGATACTGTCTGTTGCAGGGTCACCACTAGTAACTAAAAATCCCTCTCAGGAATCCAACCTCTAACTCAGATTTGTAGCACATTCCTCCATATCTGTCTAACTCTTCAATTCAACAGATAAAAATTGACTGAGAGTTCCATTCCAATTAACTACATACTGAATTCCTGTAATTAACAGTTTAATGTGTTTGTTCCAGAAGCTGCTTTCAGTAGCAGTCCAGAAGATTAAGCTTCATTGGACATCGTGGGAGGAGGGGAAACCCCACAGGCTGAGAGCTCTAGCAATGGCAGGATCAGAAATGTTGAAGTTAGAAATCTGCAAAATGTTAAGCTATCTCATTTTCCCAAGAAGTTTGTAATGTGTCCCACGCTACTGGAAATCTAGAGCTCATTTAAAAGAAGTTTCCTCCTATTGCAGTCAGTAGGGAGTGACAGGCTTCTCCCAACAAGCCAGATTAGAAACACTTACACAGCCACTCAGGGATGTAAGAACTTCTGATAAGTAGGTTTACTGTAGAAAAGCTAAAGAAGCCATTATGAAACAATTCCACTGACTGCAGTGTATCAGATGCAAGACCTATTCATCCAGATTCAAATTCTTGCACCTCTTTCTCCCACCCATGCAATGTAACAGGCTGGAAGCCAACTTCTTCTGGGTGGGAGGATGGTTTCCAGCTGTCTTTTGTCTGGTATCAGGCTACTGGGGTAACTCTCTGAAAACTGGCTCTCACCTGAGGTGAGATTAAATGAAAGAGACAGAAGTAAAGCTTGGTTTTCTCCCTGGCCACAGAAAATCAACAGGGCTGTGGATATGGCAGAGCAACTGCCAGAGAGTTGTCATTTGACCACAACCACTAAATTTATTCTGAAGCCATGATTTTCCAATTATAGAACCACAGCAAGTCCTCTCCTTGTATCTACTTCTTTAACATATAAGAGTACCTTTTAATAATAAACTGAATTAGGAAACATGTTATGTTTTACATTTCTCTTTCATAAGATTCAACTCTATTCCAACTCTATTCCACTATCATAAAAATATATTTGAATCAATTAAACACACTGACTTCCCTCTACAAAGCTCTGATATGGATGTTAGAATCTTCTACTCTCTTATTACCAAATTTCAGCTCTGTGTTTTGCTACTACCACTTGTGGCAAACTTTTATCTTACAAAATTTACAAACATTTACAAAAGATTTTTATTTAAGGTTTTGAAACTTTTTTGGGGGGTGGATTTACATATGTTTGTTTTGCCCTGGTTCTTCCCATTTTTGGTCCTGGCTCTACCAACTTTTTATAATGTCCTTTCCTTGCATGCTGTCCAAAAACCAAATACAGTCTGAGACATGGCAAAAGTCACTCAACTGTGAATCACATTAACAAGATTGTCTTCATTCTCAATGCTATATACATGCTCACCACCACCATCACGCTCACCACTACCACCATCTTCATCCTCTGTGATGAAATCCAAGAGCCGGACATTGTAAGAACATGAAAATAGAACTAGATTCTTGAGTTAAGCTTGGCCCATGTAAGTATTCTAATTCTCATTAGCAACATGGATTAGTATCAAATCATTTTTGGAAAACATCATTCTTATCTTACTGCTGATTTTCCGATAGACTGCTGGACTTCGTTCAGGAACTCCAACTGCTGCTCTACATCATCTAACTTCCCTTCCATTAACTGGCTTCGGATAATCCCTGTAATGCAAAGGGGTTTCATATCAGCTTTATTCCACAAAAAGTCTTCAGGGTTCAGGTCAGATTTCATAGATTACAGAAGGAGGCAATGAATCCTTTCTATCAAGAGCTGCATCTGGCAGGACCTAGGGCTGAAGCCAGCAGTGAAAAGGGCACCACCTCTCTTGCCAGCAATGAAAAGGGCACTACTCCCTTGCCATACTCCTTGGGCTTTGGAGGAGAGAGGGTCATTCTTGCCAAAGTCTTGAATCTGAATTTGCAGTCGGCAAATTCAGCCAAAGGTTACGTGAAACTACAAAAATATAATAGTGTCTCAAAAACAAACTGGAAAAGATCTATCTCTATCGCTATCTCTATCTCTATCTGTCTGTCTGTCTCTGTCTCTGTCTATGTGTGTATATTCCACCATATCAATTTCTTGTAAAAAGCCATACCTATTAGTGCAGGAACACTTGTCTCATCAAGACCCATAGCAGTTTTGTAGCACTTTACAGCCTCCTTTATTTTTCCTTGAAAAAGCATCTGGTAGCCAAGCTCCGTAGCAATATCTGCATTCTGAGGAGCTAAGCTGAAAGCTCTTTCTACCAACATCTGGGTCAGCTGCAGGATGTGTGGATTGCGGCCACACTAGTTAAAAAACACACACACACACCCAACATTTCCATTATGAATGCTTTTAGATCTGAAAAACTGTATCAGAAGTAATCACAATATTAATTTAAAAATTACAGTCTGAAGCATCAAACACTGGTATTACCATAACTTAACCATGTCCGTTATTGCATACATCTTTGGCCTGATGGAAGAAACTTTCCGCAAGCAAGCTGTCCACAATTTTATTAAATCCTGCTATCCCCTACTCTGACAGTAACATATCAGAAAATGGAAGTATCTCAAGGAAGAAATGAATGTGTTCTAGTTCCAGACATGCTTATTTCAGCCATGCCCTTTGCTAGCAAGCAGCCCCCAACAAATTATTCCTAAGAAAATGTGTTCCTTGATAGAACAAGACTGCCTAATTTATAAAGTCATCTGGAAAACATTCCTTGCATTAATAAATGTGGCTGAAAATCTGGTTTCCCAGTTCTGCTGACAACACTGGGCAACCAAAATCCAGAATAAAGCCCAGTAATGGTGTCTCCCCAGTAAAAGTCCACAAGCCACTCTGCCCCAACCATCTCCATCTCTTGACTGCTGTCTGCTTCTGGCAAACGCTCTGAGCACAGCTTTCACTTTTACACCACTACACATCTCACACTTTGCTCAGAGTCAGTAATAAGTGAATCTCTTGCCACAGGCATCTAACCAACACAAATAAAGAAGTGAAGGGAAGGTGTCCATAGGAAACCTTCAGAGGAAGAAAACTGTTCACTGTTCTTCATGTTCACAGTAATGACAGAAACGCTGGACAAATGTTTCAGCTACCACTTAACTTTACATGCCAAACAATGCTTTTCCAATGACTGTAATTTAGCATTTCCTGCAACATGCCTGGGCTCTGTTAGGGAGACTAATGACCACTTACCAGTACACAGCAGAACCGGAGAATTTCTGGTTCTCCCAAGACTGCTGAACTAAACTCCCAGCAGCCCTAGCTGACATTGCCAGCAGTAACCAATGTTGGGAGTTGTATCTGGATGGCCCTAAGTGTCCTCTGTTAGACAGCCAACATGGTCTACAGTTGAAAGTGCTAGGCTAGCTCTGGAGAGACCTGGTCTTTCTTTAGTCATGGAGACTCACTGGGTGACTTTGGGCCTCGGTCTCTCAGCCAGCCAACCTCACTGGAATGTTCCTTAATAGAACAAGACTGCCTAATTTATAAAGTCATCTGGAAAACATTCCTTGCATTAATAAACGTGGCTGAAAATCTGGTTTCCCAGTTCTGCTGACAACACTGGGCAACCAAAATCCAGAATAAAGCCCAGTAATGATGTCTCCCCAGTTAAAGTC
The DNA here is from genome assembly GCF_035149785.1 of Candoia aspera. NCBI lineage: Eukaryota > Metazoa > Chordata > Lepidosauria > Squamata > Candoiidae > Candoia > Candoia aspera. The sequence continues at coordinate 196,057,976 of NC_086153.1, read as the reverse complement.
TGCAAGTCCTTTGGTGGGATCGAAGTCTAAATAATAACAACTGTTTTTACATTATGCCCAAAAGGCGTAAGCTCAACATATATTTTGCTTACCTGCTTATGTATGAGGGTCACTGAATCAGTCCTTACCTGCAATTTAAAAAACAACTTTTCTACTTACCGTTCTGCTAAAAACCCAGGCTGTCTTACAGAAAAGCTGAGGGTTATGTGGTTCCAACTGATCCAGAGCACTAATCAGATCTTTCAGCTTGGATGAGGCCTAGGACAAACAAAATATACTGGCCTCATTATTCTGGAGTAAAGGGGAGGGAGCAAACGGTGGCATTTAGGAAGTCTGCTTATAGAGGCATCTAGAATGTAGAACCTGTGCCAGCAGCCAATATTTACATGAACCTATTCTGAAATAATTTTAGTAATGTCTTAGTATACAAGTACTTAATGATTTCTGAGAGATCAGTACTAGAAAACTTATATATGTTTTAAATAAAATGCCCACAACTATTCATCTACAGACTTTGCATGCAGGCTAAACAAGGAATGGCTATACGCTGAAAGCATGGATGTCTGTGTGAGATTTACAAGATCTCTTTAAACCAAATCCCATCATGGCACTGAAGGTAATCATGAGCAGTCCTGTTCAAGTCCTCTTTTCTCCAATCCAAAGTCCATGCAAGAACACCAGATGTTTGTCCATAGCTCTTCATGTAAATTCTTGGGGACAAAATAATCTTAACAGAAATGTCACAGGCTCTTTAAACATCAGTTTAAGTCTGCAAGGCTCCTACAACTACCGCTGCATGCTACATGCTTCTGCCCTTTGGGAAAGGTAATGGGTGGGTGAAGTCAAGTAGCTTGCAGGGAACATCACCCATCACTCCTTCAGGCAGTCAGAAAAGAGGTCAGCTAAGAAAGGTTAAAAATCCTGCATCTAGGGAAATCGGCAAATTTTCTATTATGAGAAAGGTTTTCTGGGAAACACACATTAAGCCCTAAGTACCCTACAACAAGCTAAATACAAAAACTTTATATTTAAAAGACGTAGATGTAGGCTATAGAATTATTTTTGCTTTTTCTTAACAAACAACAACAAAAGTAAAATTACCCACAGACAGAAATCATGCCTAACTAGTTCAGGCAATAAAAGAAACCAGATTTCTGCTTAACACTATCAACGTATCAACTACCAGAATCAAAGCAATCCTTTTCTGATGCAACCATATTGTCAGACATTGTTATACCCTCAAGAATATAATGTACTGAAAGAAGTCATAGTCGATTAACAGTTTTAAAATGATTTTCCTCAAGTGAAAATTAAATATACAGTGCTGCTGTATAATGGTTATACATGCGCGTGCGCACACACACACACACACACACACACAGGGTGGTTCTCCACACAAGTCTAGATAAAACCAGATGAAGAGTAGCCAATTAAACAAATGAGTCAAGAAAATGTTCCAAAGCTACATATTTGTGTATGGCAAAAGTCTGGGAACCTTTGCGTTCAGTAACTGGTGAAGCCCTAGGACTTGTATGGAGAACAAATCACATTTTAGGTCATATTAATGCAGAAATAGGGTTCACAAACTTTTAAGCACAACTGTATTTCATTTCTTAAATTATCTCATTATCTTTTGTACTTGTCTAAATAGGTGTTATTCAAACAGTTATTCAAACAGTAACAACAGCTTAAGGGACCAATCAGTGTTTATGACTAATTTTTGTAGTTAACTCTTGCAATAATTCATTTTATTTGGTAGATTCTGACCATTCAAACATTGCAATGCATTTATTACTACAAACTATTTTTCCTCGAGTTTATTCTTCCCTACATTTTTATAATGCAATAAAAAACTCATTGAAAAATACTAGATTTATAATTAAGAATCCCATTTCCAATATTACAGCTTCCCCATTCCTAACCATCCATATTTTGGTTGAAAACTTATGGAAATTATAGAAATGCTTTGTAACATGCATAAGTATGAATTGCTCAAGTTTCATATCATAAACAAAGCTGATTCACTCAAAACACTCAAAAGAGAGCCAGTTTGGCCTTGTGGTTAAGGTTCCAGGCTAGAAACCAGGAGACTGTGAGTTCTAGTGTCAGGACTGTAATTCTCAAAAGAAATTTACACCTGAAATTTTCCATCCTCTGACCTTGGAAATAAATCCAATGGAACTTAATTCTGTCTGTCTGTCTGTCTGCCTTGTCTATCCTGCCTTTATTATTTTTATAAATAACTCAAGGCTGCGAACAAACCTAATATTCCTTCCTCCTCCTCTTTTCCCCACAACAACCACCCTGTGAGGTGAGTTGGGCTGAGAGAGAGGGACACCCAGCCAGCTTTCAGGCCTAAGGCAGAACTAGAACTCACAGCCTCCTGGTTTCTAGCCCGTTGCCTTAACCACAAGACCAAACTGGCTCTCATGAACAAGATTGCAATGTTACTAAAACTACCACCACCATCATCATCATCATCACCATCTAGAGGGTCATTAGAAGACAAAGACATTATTTTACATGGAGGAAAAGCCTGAATAATTGTTTCCAATATCTCTATATAAAATGCATCCAACAATGTGGAATTAAAAACTGAAAACTCACCTCTGGTATATTCCCTTCCCTGCATAACTGGTGAACAGCCTCCATTTTTAAAGCATCTAGGTTGAGAGCATCTTTCTGCAACAACCTAAAGCAAAATAAAACAGCACCGAAACACTTTATTTTGTTGGGTGTTTTCAAGGAAACTTGATGAACTACAAGACACGGCAGCTACATACAGACTGGGTAATAGCTGAGCATCATTTGGAGGACTTTCAGTTTCTGTTTTAAAGGTAAAGGTAAAGGTTTCCCTCGACGTAAAGTCCAGTCGTGTCCAACTCTAGGGGGCGGTGCTCATCTCCGTTTCTAAGCCTTAGAGCCGGCGTTGTCATAGACACTTCCGGGTCATGTGGCCAGCATGACAACTCGGAACGCCGTTACCTTCCCGCCAAAGCGGTACCTATTGATCTACTCACATTTGCATGTTTTCGAACTGCTAGGTGAGCAGGAGCTGGGACTAGCAACGGGAGCTCACCCCGCCGCGCGGTTTCGAACTGCCGACCTTCTGATCGGCAGCTCAGCGGTTTAACCCGCAGCGCCACCGCATCCCATTCTGTTTTAGGGCAAACAATTATTTACTTTAGGGAAGTTGTGTCTTTGTGATGATACTGATGTTTAATTGCTTCTGTGGACCAACTTCAAATTAATTTGGAATTTTATGAGCTTTGTAAACCCTCTTGAAAATGTAATGCATTGCTGGGCATCTCTATGTCTCACTCATCTCCAACTTTCAAAACAACTTAGAGAAATGGATGCAAAGCTACCGTTCTCACTTTGGCAGCACATTGACTAAAACTGGAACAATACAGAGAAGACTGGCGTGGCCCCAGCATAAGGATGGGCACGCAAAGCTACCATACTTGACTAGAGCAGTAAACTGTCCATCCCTCTTTGGTTCTCATACTATCACTCTCTACCCTCATTATATGAAATTTCAAAGAACAAGATCAGTGGGAAGAGTTGATGCAGGCATCATTTACCTCCACTGTGTGTGTGTGCACAGAAGATACTTCAGCCAGAACAGAAAAGGTTATGGGCCTTCACACCTTTGGTTACCCACCATAGATCAAGTACTTTCCAACAATTCTGAACCAATGACTGAAAAAAATGAGTTTCATAAAGCATCATAGCTACTGACTAGCTAGACCAAGATTGGGAAATATGTAAGTGAAAAACTGTATTACACTTTCTTAGACATTTCCCCACTGGACCTTAGGATGCTGTCATAGCATCACCTAGTCATTGCTGATGGGGTATAAAGTTTATCTTACTGTCATTTTGGCACAGCAATGGGTGGGGGACTCCAGAAGATGCTCTAAGTCACCGGTGGAGAAATCACTTTTGATCATTTGCCTTCTGCAAAAGCACTGCAGCTGAGATGTTACAGCATTTTTAATTGATTCAAACAAGAATAATGAAGTTTACTCCACCTCTGGGCAGTCTCAGCTGCCTGCTCCCAATCCTGCAAAGCCAGCTGTAGCTTCATCTTTTTTGTAAATGCCGGAAGGAAGTGTGGGAAATTGGCAATGATTTGATTCACAGTTTCCAAAGCTCCTGAATAATTCTGACGCATTTCAAAATACAGGGCCTAATGAAAAATGAAACAATCACTTGGTCATTTGTGTCTTGCCTTTTTAAAAACTTTCCAACCAGAAAGAAGTTTTTCTTAGCCAATTTCCTGGCTAGTGCACACTGGTGGAAAAGCAGTCTGTTGTGATTGTTTATCCAGAACCTGTACAACATCTGTCTTCAACTATGATCAGCATGAACACATCCTTCTTTCCCCTTATATATGGATTTGGAGGGCATATATGTACTTACAGGACATCTTCCACTGAAGATCACCAATTTTAATGCTTTTGTATAAAACAAAAGCTTTGTGACAGAGTAGCAGTATTCCTACAACATGCTAAGTATAATGTGGTTTCTCTGATCTGCATTTAGTGTCTTATGTGAATCTGGCCAATTGCTGTTTATTCAATAAACTATGGTTAACCAACTCATGCCTTCGTACAGTGCCTGAACCAGTGAGTTTCACAACCAGAATTAAAAGGACTTGGAAAGCAGAATCATTCAAAGCAGTAAACATAGCGACATGCAAGTTTCTAAGTGGACATTTTTAAAAAATCGCAGCAAAGTGATTGTAAACCTACTGATTCAAAATGCAATTTACAGCAAGATTTTGAAAACAGAATGCATTTTTGCAAACATAAATATTTAAAAAGAGCTACAAAGCTTCTTTTTCAGAAGAAATGAAAAGAAGTATGTTTTTCTCTACAGTTGCAAAGGGTAAAACCATTTATAAAGTCAGTATGACCCCAGCACTTTATCTGCATTGCTCTTCAATTGCCTCAGTCATTCCAATAAGCGTAGAATTGACTCCAAAGCAAATAAAAATAATTGGTGATATGATAGCTAAAGGACTTAATCCTGTTAATCAAAGAACAAATATTGACTTCAGTCAGATTCTTAGAGCCCATATTCACGTCACACAAAATACAAAAATGAGAGGAGAGAGAGAATAGATACTGTAGTATTCTGAATATAAAATAAGATTGCTTTGATCTGCTTTCCCATTCATTCCCCCAGTCTTACCCTGGATAGCAATTGCATTAATTTGTGCTGGATCAGTCTCCATGAGCTGCAATGTTTGTTACTAATTAGATGTGTTTAAAAGTTTTTTACAGACTTACTTTACCCATCAGGCCAAAAATATCAGCCCCACTTTGAAGCCCTTCGTCAAAATATTTTCCAGCTTTTTTGATACTTGTTTCTTTCCCACTGGTCACATCAAGCCATCCTTTTAGAATCCATCCCTGTAAGAACAAAGCAAAACATCAAATGATGCAACAGTATGTTGTTGTTAACTGGATACAGAGAAAAAAAAATTCATATAAAATACTACTTGACACTTGTTGTTGTTGTTAGTTGCCATTGAGTGGTTTATGACTCATGGCGACCCTGTGTATAACAGAACGAAATGCTGTTCAGTCTTGCGCCATATGCCTGGCTGTTCCAATGTTTGCATCCGTTGTTGCGGTAACTGTATCAATCCTTTGCATTGAAGGTCTTCCTCTTTTCCCCTGGCCCTTGACTTTACCAAACATGATGTCCTTTTCAAGCCATCGGTCTTTCCTGACAATGTCAGGAATGTATGAAAGTCTAAGCCTAGTTATCTTCGCCTCTAGAATACATTCTGGTTGTATTTCTTCTAAAACTGATTTGTTTGTTCTTCTGGCAGTCCGTGGTATTTTCAACAATCTTCGCCAACATCACAATTTGAATGCATCAATCCTTCTATCTTCCTTTTTTAATGTCCAACTTTCACAGGCATATGTGGCAATTGAGAAGACCATGGCGTGAGTCAGACGCACCTTTGTTTTTAAACTGATGTCTTTACTTCTGAAAAGTAAAGTCCTCCTTTAGATAGGACTTTGATGGCAGATTTTCCCAGCGCAATACGCCATTTGATTTCTTGAGTACTACTTCCCTTGGCATTGATCGTTGATCCGAGTAGAATGAAATTGTTGACGACTTCAATTTCTTCTCCATTTATTGTGACATTGTTTATTGGTCCATTTGTGAGAATCTTTGTCTTCTTCACATTCAGGTGTAGTCCGTATTGCTGACTACAATCTTTGATCTTCATCAGTAAGTACTTCAAGATTTCTTCACTTCCAGCAAGCAAAGTTGTATCATCTGCATATCGCAGGTTGTTAATGAGTTTCCACCAATTCTGATACCCTGTCTTTAACATAAATGCAGTATTTATTTAATGCAGAAGTCTGGTATATGTTCCGTGTTGTTCATACTTGCTGTTATGGGATGGATTTATTATTTAAAACATTATGATGCTCCCTATTTACCCACCCCCACTAATAGACCCACACCTGATAGGTGGAAACACAACTCATAGCATTCCACAGCACTGGCACTCTGGATGAACTGCTCTAGAAGCTACTGTGAAAGCTAGAAGGATCAAAATAAGAGCCTCAGACCAGACAGATCTGTTACAATGACAACCCACAGATGTTAACTGCTCCTTCTACTAAGAAACAACCCACCCTCAGCCCATTCGGACTCACAGGCAGGAAGAAGAGATGTAAGGTTTGAGCCTCAAGATGGATATAAATAAATGTAAGGCTTGAAGTCTTATAATTGGCACTGGCGAATTTTCTATTCTAATTATGGCTTTCTTAGTATCTGTAAAAAAAAACAACTAGCTTATCAAACAGCTGAATCCTTGAATCTCAGCCTTGGGGTTCAAGTCACAGTCTGCGTGAAGCCTGGCATCTTTTCAAATGCATATGGAATATTAGACTATATTAGCATAACTGAAGTTAGGAACCTAGAAATCTAGTTGGTGAGAAAGCATTTAGGGTTTCAGGAAATCAGGATTCTTCCATTTAAAATGGATGGGTAATGTCATGAGTGCTGTTGAGCTAAAGTCATCAGCGCAATGGCACACATGACAATGGCAAGGAAATAGGTGAAGGGGTACAAGATAAGTAGCCATCAACCCACAACGACTAACGGCCAACAAACAATAGCTAAACGGATCACGGAGCACACCCAAGCCATCAGCGGCAATACAACGGGGATCGCCCAGCTGAAAGCAATCAGCAGAGGAATGGGAAACCTGATGATGGGCGATCCCGGAAACCCTCACCCACCGGCAGGGCAACGTATTGGACAAAGGGGGGTGACGTGACCGTGAGCGAGGGGGCGCTGACCGGCGCGGGGTATTTAAACCCCGCACCGGCGCGCTCCTGTCACTCTCAGCTTTTTTCTACCAACGCTGTACCTGCCCTGCAAATAAACCAGAGCCTGATCCGCGAACCAGTGTCTGAGTGTTATTCAGAGGTAGGCAGCGCATGACATAAAGCTGAGAGTCATAAACTCAGCCTCGCCGAGCCCCACCGGACGACAACGAGCCGCGGGAGGAGTAGACGGCGAGAAGACCAGCAAGATGAGGCCGGAGCGGCGCGGGCAAGGAGGGCGAGCCGCGCGGCAAGAGACAGAGGAGGACCGACCAAGGCCAGAGGCACCGCGGACTCCCGGAGCCATGGACGCCCACCCCACCCGACCCGAGCCTCAGCTCCAACCCCAAGGGGAGATGGCGACGGAGGCAACCCGACCGCGGGAGGGAGCAGCACGACTTCCGAAACCAGCGGAGGACCCCGCGCCCCACATCGCACCCCAGCAACGGGCGTGGAGCGACAGCCCCACGGCGGTCAACACGGAGGAGGACGACGGAGACACCCATCAGACGGCGGAGGAAGCGGACCCGCGGCAGAGGGACGATGAACCCCGCCGGCAACCCACCCCCGAGGACGCGCCAACGGAACCGGCCCCAGCGGCGGCGCGGGCTGTGGACGAGGAGGCACGAGCTGAACTCGCGGCCATGCGGGCTCAACTGACGGAACTCCGGACCATGCTCCAGTCGCTTATGCCCCCCGCGCCACCCAACGACGTCCCCGCACAGGCCCACACCCCGAGCGAAGCACCGAACCCACACGGGCCAGCGGAGGGTCAGCAGACGGCACAGGCGGCCGACACCACACCCCGGGAAGCGAGAGGCGGGGCCGCACAAAACGCCCGGGCCCCAAAGGACTTCCCCATCTTCTTCGATGGGACCCCCACAAAACTCTCGTTTTTCGTGACCAACGCTAGGGAGTTCATGGGGAGGCACGGACACTCCTATGACTCCGAGGCCGACAAGATCGCCGCCGTGGCGATCAAACTCCAAGACAGGGCGGCGGACTGGTACGTCCAACTGTACGAGTCCAGCTCCCCCGCCCTCGCCACCTTCCCTGCTTTCATCAATGAGATGAAAAACTACTTCGAAGACCCCCTAGCCAAAGTAAGGGCGAAAAGCGCACTCCAAAGACTTAAACAGGGCACACGCACGGTCCCTGACTACGCCCTGGAGTTCAAAGCCCTCGCGGGGAAGGTCAGCGACTGGTCCGAGACCACCCTGCTGGAAATGTTCAAAAGGGGGCTCAACCGCGACGTTCTCCAATGGGCCCTCTACCGCGACGACCCAGAAACGTTACACGGGTGGATCCACCTCGCGGGGAAAGCCGAACATGCGCACCGCACCTTCCTCATGACAACCACGGAAGACACAAACTATGCCGGGAAAAAGGTACCCGCACCACACGGGGGGATGGCCGGCCCCATATACCCAAAAAAGAGGTTCAACCGGGAGCCCTGCGGGAGGTGTGGCAAATTAGGGCACAAGACGGTGGATTGCTTCGCCAACCGACCGCCGACCAGCGCGCCCAAACCCACTCCGAAAATTAGCCCCAAACCACCCAACCCGGGGCCGCCCCCTCACCGCCGAATGACTGTGGCCACAGCGACACCAGAAGAGGGCTGGGACGCTTACTGGGGGGAAGAGGACAATGCAGACCCCGACCAGCCGGCGGGAAATGCTCCCCGCTTGCCCTGAAACGCGTGGCGAGGCAGGCGGTGGGACAGCAACGCGGACCACCTCAACGAAACGACGAAAGCCCCGTAATATTGGCAGCAATTAAACTTTCTGCCGGCAACGGAGCCACCACGGCCGCGGCACTAGTGGACTCTGGGTGCTCAAAAAACCTCATCCACCCCGACCTAGTCGCCAAACTCGACCTCTGCTGCTTCCCCCTCCCCACGCCGCTGGCATTCCACCAGCTGGACGGCTCTACAGCGGGAGGGAAACCAGCCACGCTACAAACCGAGCCGGTCACCCTGCAAATGGGCACTCACACCGAGCGCACATCGTTCGTAGTCACGCACATCGGACGGCCCATTGCAGTCCTGGGGATGCCATGGCTCGCGACAAACAACCCGCGGATCAATTGGGAGACCCGCACCTTCACATTCGGCGACGGCGAGTATCGAGCACCAGTTCCAGCGGGCAGAACCAACCCCACGGTAGGACGAGCGGAGGCGACCACACAGGACAACGCCGCTACCACAGCAGACCTACCAGAACAATACGCCGACTTCTCCGAGGTCTTCGGAGAGGCAGAAGCTGACCAACTACCCCCCCACCGCAAGACGGATTGCCGGATCGACCTACTGCCCGACGTCCCCTTACCTAGACCAAAGATCTATTCGATGACCCCGAAGGAGATGGCAACCCTCCGGGAGTTCATCGATAAAAACCTAGACAGGGGATTCATAGAGCCAGCATGCTCACCGGTCGGAGCCCCCGTCTTATTCTGGGAGAAGAAAGACGGGACCCTACGGCTCTGCACCGACTACCGGGGCCTAAACGCGGCTTCCCTGTCCAACAAATACCCCTTACCCCTGGTGAAGGACATGCTCGCCCACCTGTCCACGGGCAAAGTCTTTTCCAAATTGGACCTTCGCGAGGCGTACTATCGCATCCGAATCAGGGAGGGGGATGAATGGAAGACGGCGTTTAACTGCCCCCTAGGCGCTTTCCAGTACAAGGTACTGCCCTTCGGACTCGCGGGGGCCCCTGGGGTGTTCATGCAGCTCATCAATGAGGTACTGCATGAACATCTGTTCAAAGGGGTCCTGGTCTACATCGACGACGTCCTTATTTACACAAAAACGCACGAGGAACATGTAACCCTAGTCAGGCAAGTCCTCGACAAGCTCAGAAGGGCGCAGCTCTATGCAAAGCCTACGAAGTGCGAGTTTCACAAAGAGCGCCTAGACTATCTGGGGTACCGAATCTCCGGGGACGGCATCGAAATGGACCCCGCAAAAGTCGAAGCGGTGCTAAACTGGGAGCGGCCCCGCAACAGACGGCAACTACAGAGCTTCCTCGGATTCGCGAATTTCTACAGGTCATTCGCCCGGGGGTTCGCTGAGATAGCCCTCCCCTTAACGGACCTCCTCAAAACCAAAGGGGTGGGGGACACCCGACGCGCCAAGAACCCAGGCACAGTGCTGAATTGGACTCCCGCGTGCCAGACCGCATTCAACAAGCTGAAAGCGCTGTTCACTACGGAGCCAATCCTCGCGCACCCGGACCCAGAACGGCCGTTCGTGGTCCAAGCCGACGCCTCAGACTTCTCCCTGGGAGCCATCCTGCTACAGAAAGACCCCACGGGACTCCTGAAACCATGCGCCTACCTGTCAAGGAAGTTCTCCGAGACAGAGAGGCGATGGCACGTCTGGGAGAAAGAAGCCTTCGCGGTGAAATCGGCACTAGAGACATGGCGACACCTACTCGAGGGAGCCACCCAACCATTCGAGGTCTGGACTGACCACCGGAACCTCGAGGCCCTACGAACGCCTAGACGCCTTAGCCCAAAACAGGTCCGATGGGCCCAATTCTTCAGCCGCTTTGATTTCCAGCTGAAGTTCATGCCGGGCAAGAAGAACTTCCTGGCCGACGCCCTCTCCCGACTGCCCCAAGACGAAGAGCCCGCCCCAGACACCATTGGGACGGTCCTATCCGCCTCGCAACTGGGGATGGCCGTGACCACCCGAAGCGGCGCACGGAGGCAGCTCGACTCTACGGCGCAGCCGACGGCGGGACAACCGGCGACTGAAAGAAGCCAACCGCAACTACCAGGGGGAATGCGCACGGACCTCGCCGCCGCCCTCAAAACCGACCCCTGGTTCCTGGCAAACCCCGACAAGGTAACGATGGCACAAGACCTGGCATGGGGGGAAGGCAGAATCTACGTCCCGGACTCGCAACGCCAGGCGATCTTGCATAGGTCACACGACGCCAAGCAAGCGGGACACTTTGGGTTCCTCAAGACCCTACACCTAACACGGCGTCAATTCTGGTGGCCCGCGCTCAGGCGAGACGTAAAAACCTACGTGGCGTCCTGCCCAACGTGCGCTAGGGCCAAACGGGCACCAGGCAAACCCGCGGGGCTATTGCAACGGGTGGCAGAACCCTCCCGCCCATGGGAGGAAATCTCTATGGATTTTATAGTGGACCTCCCACCCAGCCAGAAGAAAACGGCCATTTGGGTGGTGAAGGACTACTTCTCAAAGCAGGCCCACTTCATCCCCTGCACGTCGGTCCCATCCTCACAACAGCTAGCCAAACTCTTCCTCATCCACGTGTACAGGCTACACGGATGTCCCGCACGTGTGGTGACCGACAGGGGCACACAGTTCACCTCCAAATTCTGGCGGGCCTTCCTGAAGCTGACGGGGACCCAACAGGCCCTATCTACGGCTTGGCACCCTCAGACGGACGGAGCCACAGAGGTTCTTAATGCCACCTTAGAGCAATTCATACGATCATATACTAACTACCACCAAGACGACTGGGCTGAACTGCTCCCGTTCGCCGAAGTCGCATACAACAACGCAGTCCACACGAGCACGGGGAAAACTCCGTTCGAAGTAGTCTCGGGGCGTGACTTCGTCCCCATACCGAAGCTACCTCAACCCCCGGAACCCCAGGTGGACGCTAGCGACTGGGGACGGAAGATCGCGGAAGCATGGCCAGTAATCACGGCGGCGCTGAAGGATGCACAGGCTGCCTACAAAGAGCAGGCCGACAAGCACCGGCGCCAACAACCGACGTTCCAGGCGGGGGATATGGCCTATCTATCCACCAAGTTCCTAAAGTCAACCCAACCCTCGAAAAAACTGGGGCCTAAGTACATCGGGCCGTTCCGAGTCACGCAAATAGTGAACCCGGTAGCAATACGCTTGGACCTGCCACACAACCTCCGGAGACTCCACCCGGTGTTCCACACCAGCCTCCTGAAACCGGCAACCACCTCCCGATGGCACCCAAGCACGCCACAGCCCGCACCGGTGATGATCGACGGGCAACACCACTTCGAGATAAGGGACATTCTCGACTCCCGCAAGCAACGAGGAACTCTACACTATCTGGTCAGGTGGAAACACTTCCCCCACCCGGAATGGGTGGCGGCGCACAACGTTAACGCGCCTGACCTGACCAGAGCATTTCACCGGGCATACCCCGACAAACCGCAACCAAGGTCAGCAAAACCAAACCCCCCCCCGCAGGCCCCCCCCGCCTCCCGTGCCCCAAGGGAAAGGGCCCCCCCAAGCCCGCGACTTGGGTGGACCTCCCCCCCCCGGGACTCACTCCCCCCGCCCCGGGCCCACGGGGTGGTGACAAACGTTCGCCAGCACCCTCCCCCCGCCCCCCGGCCGCGGGGGAGTGGCAAGCAAGTCAACAGGGCAACCTGGGGGCAACGCCCAGGAGACTCAACAAAGGCGACGCACTTTAAATAAGAAAAAAGAAGGGCCCTACCTGGAGCGGAGAAGCACCCGACCAGCCACGCCTCTCTCCTCGCCGAACTGAGCCAAACAAACAGGGTGTGGTTGGAGCATGCGCACGCCAGGTCAGGACCCGAGCATGCGCACCATGGACACACCCTGGGAAGGCACGTGGGTGAGGGAGGAGCAAAGGGAGGGGCGACAACTACTCCGGCGGGAACTTTGGAAAAAAAAAAAAAATGTGGCGTTTTGACAGCTCCACGGGGAAAACCCAGGAAACCGGGGGGGAACACTATTCGAAAAGGGGGCAGTATGTCATGAGTGCCGTTGAGCTAAAGTCATCAGCGCAATGGCACACATGACAATGGCAAGGAAATAGGTGAAGGGGTACAAGATAAGTAGCCATCAACCCACAACGACTAACGGCCAACAAACAATAGCTAAACGGATCACGGAGCACACCCAAGCCATCAGCGGCAATACAACGGGGATCGCCCAGCTGAAAGCAATCAGCAGAGGAATGGGAAACCTGATGATGGGCGATCCCGGAAACCCTCACCCACCGGCAGGGCAACGTATTGGACAAAGGGGGGTGACGTGACCGTGAGCGAGGGGGCGCTGACCGGCGCGGGGTATTTAAACCCCGCACCGGCGCGCTCCTGTCACTCTCAGCTTTTTTCTACCAACGCTGTACCTGCCCTGCAAATAAACCAGAGCCTGATCCGCGAACCAGTGTCTGAGTGTTATTCAGAGGTAGGCAGCGCATGACAGGTAATAAAGAAAAAATCCATTTACACAAACATGGGACCTGTTTTTCCTCAATTCTATGTAATCACTGCAGCCCCCAAGTGATCCCAGATCTATTTCTGCGGATTTGAAGATCCTAAAGAATGGAGTAAGTTATGACGGAGAGAGACAAAGAAACTTGGGAAAATCAGCAAATATGACTTCCAGTGGGGACAATGGCAGCTTGAGCTGGTTTTTTCCACCATCTGCAGACTGACCTGTCAGAGGGGCTTTTTTTCTTGGGCTCAGGCAGGCTTCCTTGGAGCCCAGAAGCGTTCTCCGGATTAAGGAGAACCCCAGGAATCACCCCATGTGTTCTCCAGATGGCTGGTCACAGCCAGAAGACTGCAAAATGGCATTTCGCTATTGACTGGTAAGCAATCAGCTGGGAGGCGGGGCCATCATCTTCTTTCCAAGCTGCTCTGAAGCCAAAATGGACTTTAAAGCTGCCCACCCCATTTCTACACCACTAGGGTTTTTTTGTTTGAATTTTACCAAAAAGAGGCTTTCTACAACAAAGAAATGCGGAATCTCTTGGTGACTCTCATTATTTTTGAAAATTATTAACTTGGGAATTTGGCTTTTCATATATAATTTGTTAAATTGAGATTTAAAGAATTTTGTTTTTTATTGTTTTTTTATTAAAGTGATTTTTGTGGAATATAAAACTTTCTCTTCTTTGTTGAATCTGCGGATTGGAGTTCTGATCTATTTGCTTTCACTTTCCCATGGGAATGCTGTTTGTTATTACTTTTTATTTTCCTGATTGGCCACACCAGAGATAAAAAGGCTGGAGAGAGTGTTCAGTTACAGCATTAATGACTTTACCTTCCTGAGGCACTAGAGGGTGCCATAATCTATCTTACTGTTAAGAAATATGGAGGAAATTAATTTGATATTTAAAGATCTCTACAATGCTGTTATTCAAGTCTTGGAGCATTTCTCAGAATTTATGGAGTCCAAACTGTCACAAGAATCGAGAGAAACTGATGAGGCTGAAAACTACCTTAAAAGTAAAGTGGTTTCTCCAAAGAAAAAGATGAGAATTGGTGACTTACATTTAAATAGTCAAAAGAAAATTGAGTTGTCAAAAGTTGAAGATAACAAGACAGTGTTGCCACCACACCATGATCAAGAAAGAGAATTAAACTCTAGAGGTTGGAAGATTTTGGACAAATATTTGGTTTTTTTAAAGCAGGTTGCAGAATCTGAAATTGACAAGAAGAAAGCTCTGTAGGTAATACTGAGACATGTAAATGCCTTGGTTTACTTTGAAGTGGGACAACTGTCTAAATGTGTTTATCAGGATGGATTCTTAAAGGTTTGGATAAATGGTTATGCCGTTTTGAAAATTCTTACCTTGTTGGTAAACCCCTAGGTTATTGTTTAAATGTGGTTATCAGGAGGGTTTTTTAAGGGTTTAGATAAAAGCTTATGCCGTTTGGATAATTTTTATATTTTTGGTTAATGTTAGTTTAGTTGGCAGATCGGAGCAAATTATAGTGAAGAAGGGTAGTGTTCGTTACTCTATTAGGTTCCAAATTATGTTCGAAGGGTTCTATATGTTTTCCTTTAACTGGGAGAGTAATTTTGTTTTAGAAGGGAATGTATTCTATCTATAAAGCATTCTATAAATGCTTTATAGAAATAACGTTTACTATAATATGAATTGGAGTAAGAGATTGACATTGATTTAGGTATATCTTTGTTATAGAAAGTCAGAAGTCACTTTGTAGCAGTTTGTTTTGTGTTTTTTCACTCCTTTTTAGTTATTTTCTTCTTCTTTGTAGGCTTCGTTTCAATCTTTTTAGTTTTTATGTATATTTTGAAAATGCTTTAATAAAGTTTTCTAAAAAAGAGAGGAAATCAGCAAATATACAGGGTGCTGCAACTAGTGTGAATAGAAGACTTTCCACTGAGATAAAGCTACCACTAGTTACCACCCATATATGTACCACTATATCTTCAGGAACATGGCACTTGCAGCTAAGTATGAAATAAGTAGTGGCAGCATCTGTAACGTCTTGTAGCATTGGCCAGTGAGAGATGCCACTTAAGGAACCAGACCTCCCTAACATTTAATTAAAGAGAAACTATCAGGCTATTTTGTAACAGTACCGATACTACCAAAATACTTCTCAAGTGTTAAAGAAGCCAATGAAAATCTGCTGCGATATGCAAGATGATGGAGGGCTTCATGAAGGCAAACCTGAGAGTCATCAAATCTTGTTTCATAGCAAGCAGACTTGCAAATACAACATATAACTATGGGAAATAGGTTACCTCTTTACTGCCATTTGAGATCTTGATCATCCTGTCAATGTATTCACGGGCTTTCTCGTAGCGGCCAAGATGCCACAAGAACAGCCCTGCAAAATATAAAGCCTCCTGTCCTGCCATCTTACGATGCTCCTTCAACTTGGCATCGAGTTCCAAGATAACTTCTCGATCTAAAAACAAGGGAGAAAAGTATTATAATCATATAGTTTGAAGGCTGAAATAGCCCATCGTTAAATGATTATTTCAGCAGATTAGAGATTTATTCAAGATATTATGTAACAGCAACAAAACTCTACCATTAAAAATAACGAAGTATCAATATGCCGTATAGCAGAAGAGCGGCAAATGATATCTAACCCAGCACTGGCCAGTGCAGGAAATTTACCACCATGGTGCCCTGACAGACAAACATCTACGCTCTGCTTAGAAAACACAAGCAGAGAAGACAAGCCTGCCATTTGTCCACCATAATCTGTTGAACAGCTAAAAATGTATTTTAGCCATTTTTGAAGATGGCTATTACAGTTCCTTTCCATAATTTTTTTCCCAAGAATAATCAGGCCCCACTCCATCTTTTTTGTCCTTCTCTGGACCATTCCAATTTGCAATATTCTTAAATGACATTACCCAGCATTGAACACAGAACTCTAGAGGAGGTTTGACCAAGGCATAATGACAAGATACTATTTTGATTATGATGCTAGATCTATTGATAAAGCTCATACTTCCAGTAACCTTTTTAGCTGTCACATCATGCTACTAATTCTTGTTTACTCATGGAGAAAACTGGGCCTCTATAGACTAAAGAAGACTTTTGACCTGCCACTGTGAAACATACCACAACTGGGTTTGGAAAAGCATGACAGAAATTAAATCTGAGCCTTCACCTATCTTGGTGTCCTACAGACATCCCAAACTACAACTCCTATGCTTTGTATCAATGGACGTAAGGTTTATTTCCTGGAATTTATGAGAGATGTAATCTAGAAGGCATCATCTAGAGATGGCTAATTTAATTAAACACACCATGAAACTGGCCAAGCAATGGCTGAGACATTGGAAATTCATCATCATCCAAAACATCAATGCTATGACCACCTGGAATGAAGTCACCTTCCAGGAGGATTTGGAATTTTGTTCCTGCTAATAATTGATAATTTTATAGAAAGCTAATTTCTAATTAGCTGATTATAGAAAGCTGATTTCTAATAGAACCATGCTTGAAATATAAGCTTTGCTCCTGTTCTGTGCGAGTTTGGGCCTCATAAAGAAAAGATCAATTCTTCTTTAGGGTCCTGCCTTAGCCTGCAAAGTTATCTGGAAGCTGCTGGAGGTCAGTGCCAGAAAGAGACACCAGGTTCCTAGATGCAATGTTGCAAAGATGTTGATTGGAAAATATTGTTTGTAACAGATCATAAAAGAATGGTGAAAAATCATAGTGGAAAGAGGTGATGCAACCAAAATGTGCATGCTCAGCACCCGTGGAACTTTATGACAATTGAGAAAGATAAAATAACACACTACACTTGACCTTACTTTTCCTAATTATCCTGATATTGTCAATTTAGTTTTGGATATTTTGGATATTTGAATACCAATTTCCTTGTGCTGGTGAATGACTGCAATAAAGTTATTTATTTATAAAATAACTAATGGAGTGGGAGAGAGGTCAGGCTTGGAATGCCCTGCTAGAAGAACACATGGCTGGTGGCTGGAACATTCCTATCTGGATGGTGAGGTGGGAACATCTGATACTATTTGGTAGCGAAGTCCCATTTGTACCTGCATATTAAAATGGAGAAATAATATTATTACAATTCACCATGTGCGAGTATACAACTTTTCAGAGTAAAAATAAGTGAAACCCTACCTGGATTTGGACTTTTTTTATGGGCATAGATCATTGCCATCATTGTGCAAAGGGATACTTCTTGTTTGCTTTTAATGGATTCAAGGCTGAGAAGAGCTTCTTGAATGTGCCCTAGGAGAACAAAATCAGTACGGTATGTTGCATTTGTTTGTGTAACAGCACTTTTACTTCCTTGGTACACTCATTTGTTGCCTTCTTCAATATCATGCTGCAATGAAAATGCACGAGCACGTTGGGCTCTGTGTGCAAAATGCCTTTTTAAGCTTACATTATTGATTATATAAGCAATTTAAAAATTTACAAACATGATCCCTTAGTATCAAAACAGTACAAAGTCAGGAGATACAAAAGGACAATATAGTCACAGAAAAACGTGCAGTGCTTTCCGTATATAAAAAATAATTCTGTCAAGAGGAGATGGCCAAAACAAACAAAAAAATCTGATCACACATCTTTCTCATCCTACAGATAACGTCAGATAATTTCTTGAATAACATTAACATTATCTAATACTGCATTTGCAATTGGCATCCATTGTACTATTTTGACAGGAAAAATTAAACACTGGAAAATTTCCTCAGTGTTTCCCACCCTACATCACTGATACACACACACACAAACTAATTAATTAATTAATTAATTGGCTGGAATATTGGGTTTGGAGATAAAAAAACACCTCACATTCAGCCCTCCAAACACCTTAGACAACTCTCTTGGTTGCCTAGAAAATTATGGATGCCCAAATTACCGTAAAACAGTGTTTCTCAACCTTGGCAACTTTAAGATGTCTGGACTTTGACCCATGCTGGCTGGGGAATTCTGGGAGTTGAAGTCCAGGCATCTTAAACTTGACAAGGTCGAAAAACACTGCCCTAAAAGATGCTCTGAATTTATCTGAAGAAAAGCAAACTACAAGGGTAGTCAATTATTTTCCCTTGCAACAAAAATTACAGGGTGGACCATATGGGACTTCAGATGTTAAATTCCAACTTTCATCTGCCTAGGGCTACCAGACTTGAGCTGCAAAAATTGGAACAATCACAAGAGATTACAGCTTGCTCCAGCTTTCTGTGTCTCTTTCCTGCCATCTACTGGTGGTCCCAATTTTCCTGCCCAAATGTGCTAGCCCTACATTTGCTCCACCCAGCATTACCAAGGGCTGAAGTTCTCCAGCATCCAGAACCAGTCCCTGAAACTATTTACCAGGCAGAATGGTGACATGGTTGTTTGACTGTGGAACATTTACTTACAGAAGCTTTTAATGCATGGAAGGAAATAAGACAATTTATGATTGCAAGCCTATGTGTACCTTCCCGGAAGCAAGGCCCATTAAATACAATAGAATTTACTTCTTAGTAAGTATGAATATGATAGTTTTCATGGAAAGGAGCTTATTTTTAGACTGTCCAGCAGTTATGATTCCAGATGAATAAACAGCATCTGAAGGTTTGAAAGTATATTAAGTAAATAATTACCTTCCATCAATATGCCATAAGAACGGTAGAAAGTAAACACCGGGTCATTGCCAAATGTCTTCAGGCCTTCGCTGGCAACAGTCTGAACATGATGAAAGTAGCCTTCCTGGCAGTAGTAATTAATTAAAGCCTGAAAGGAAATGAAGACTTGGATTTACACAAGCAAGCAGGGGAGCACACTCATAAAACAGAGAAAGGATTTAGGAGAGTTACAGGTAGTCCTCGACTTACAAACATTTGTTTAACGGCTGTTCAAAGTTACGATGGCGCTGAAAAAAGTGATTTACAACCAGTCCTCACACTTACGACTGTCGCCGTGTCCCCACAGTTATGTGATCAAAATTCAGACACTTGGCAACTGGCATGTATTTACAATGGTTGTAGCATCCTGGGGTCACATGATCGCCATTTGCAACCTTCCCAACCGGCTTCTGAGAAGCAAAGTAAATGAAGAAAGCCAGATTCGTTTAAAAACCACATGATTCAACTTAACAGCCATGGTAATTCACTTAACGGCCACAGCAAAAAAGGTCATAAAATTGGGCACGACTCACTTAACAGCCTTCTCACTTAGTGATGTAAGTTCCAGTCCCAACTGTTGTTGTAAGTCAAGCACTACCTGTACTTCTGAAATCTGACAACCAAAAGCTCTCTTTTGCAAAGGTAGTTTTCCCCAAGCTGGTGCACTGCTGATCACCAATGCTGCAACTGCAGAATTCTCAAGCAAAGAAAGAATATATCCAGATGGTGCCTGGTTGTCTTTTGGCCTCCTTCAGTATCCAAGCATTTATATAATGATTCTTGTGAAATATCTCTGTGTGGCTTGTTGATTTGGTATATCACTTATTTTCCAAAAGACTGCCCTCTGGGTCCCCGGGTCCTTCTGACATCAAACTTTACTAGCCTGGAGATTACAGCAATTGTGTAATTAAATGTGTCAATCACACTGCTGCAATGGCAATCTTTACTTTTTTGACACATCCTCCCCCCTGGACACCACTGCCTGAAGTGAAACAATGTTCTCCAACCTGCTTTTCTCCCAATGTGTCGGGACCACAATCTTGGGCTTGCTGGCTGAGAAGCAGTATAATTATATTACTTCTTATATTTTCACTCTGACTTTCTTCTAAGGAGTCAAGGAGGCATAGATGGGTCATAAAGCAGCAATTTTGGACAATTTTAGAGAGAATCCCAATCAATATATAATAAACCATTTTTAAAGTAAAAAGCAAGCTAGCAAGCCATTTTGTAGATTCATTTTGTAGCTCTAGCAGAAGGCTGGAATCTATAGCTGTGCTTAAAATACAGTAACAAGGCACTAACAAGATAAGTAAAAGTGTAAACCCCAAGAACGCAAACTAGCCCCGGCCATGTATTAAAGCGGTGTTTCTCAACCTTGGCCACTTTAAGATGTGTGGACTTCAACTCCCAGAATTCCCCAGCCAGCCTAGTGGTTAAGGCAACGGGCTAGAAACTGGGAGACTGAGAGTTCTAGTCCCGCCTTAGGCATGAAAGCCGGCTGAGTGACCTTGGGCCAGTCCCTCTCTCTCAGCCCAGCTCACCTCACAGGGTTGTTGTTGTGGGGAAAATAGGAGGAGGGAGGAGTATTAGGTATGTTTGTCGCCTTGAGTTATTTATAAAAATAATAAAGGCGGGATATTAAATGAATAAATAACAAAATAAATAACATTTTATCCTGCCCCTTTAATATTAAAATTTGTATTAACTAAACCAATTAATAAAGGTAAATTAATCAGTGTATCGTGACAATAACCAATAATATTGTTGATGAGTAGCTGTAATTATAGCCAATCAAATGGAAGAATCAATGTGCATGGGTTAATAAAGAAGGCTTGTAACCCCACCCCACTTCTGGCTTTGTCTGGGCTTCTGGCATTGAAACTGTCAATAAATCAATTTTGTTTCAGAGTCAATGGCATCTTGGTCTGAAGTTTAAACAAACCCTAGTAAGGGACATTTCTTCTCTCACAATCGGCTTTCATATTTTTTGCACAACCCTCCAATGAAGTAAATTTGGCTGAGAAAGAGTGACTAGCCCCATGTCACCATTGAACTTGGGTAGGGATTTGAACCTGCATCTCTCCAGTCCCAGTTCAATACCTCTAACCTAGTGTTTCTCAACAGTAGCAATTTTAAGATGTGTGGATTTCAACCCCATAGATGGCTGGCTGGGGAATTCTGGGAGTTGAAGTCCACACATCTTAAAATTGCCAAAGTTGAGAAACACTGCTCTAACCACTACAGCATATGAATGATAGTTGTAGTCTCGATACCTTTGAAAGGTATCTTACAAAAGGATGCTGTAAGGGAGAAGGGAGTCTTGACTGGTTGCTATTTGTTTCTCTGGCATTTCACAGTATCTCCACCACAAATACTGACCCATCACGGTTTATGTTCTGAACATACATACGTCGCAAAAGTGGAGCATTCGAACAATTCTATTCCTTATGACTGCTCTAGGAAAGACGACTTTTCCCACAGCTGAACACACTAAGTGGCCAATAAGTATGTCAGCATCAGTTTTCAAAAACAGTTCAGACGCAAGCAGAAGCAATGTTTTTTTTTTTCTTTTCCCATGCTCAGCTGCCTCCAAATCCACCACAATTGCAGCCACTACTTCTTGAACCCGGCAGATTTTCTCACTGATTCGCTTCTCGGATATACTGGGCTGACAACTTTCAGATTCTCAGACAGAATGGCCAGGAATTCTGGGAGTCGTAGTCCCAAGGTAGCCGAGAGGCACTAGCCTGGAACGGAGAGCTCTAGCGTTCAAAGATGTGTGTGTTCATATCGAGAGGGCTAGACTTACACATAAGCTCAGGTTCTTAAAAAAATCACAGCTGATCAGGAGGAAGAAGCGTCTGCTCTGGATTTTAAGGCAGAAAAACGAAAGGGGGTGGGGAGCACTTTCAAGGGCGCTGGAGAAAAAGAGCAAAGCTGTTCTCTGTTTGCCGTCTGATGTGGGTCCCGAGGCCAAGTCTGCAGGAAGCGGATCCGCTCCTCCAAGCCAATCCACAAGGGCTTTGCAGAACGATGGGGGAAGGGGAGTCTGGCCTTCCTCGCCCAGCTCCCGCCGGCGTTGTTTTCCTGGAGCTGAGCGTCCTTCCATAAGAAGGAGGAACCCATCGCGGGGAGGGAGAAGCAGCAGAAAACGGGGCTGCCATTTCCAGAGCCGAGAAGGGAGGCGCGGGGCGATGCAAAGCGGCGGGAAAGTGAGGACCAGTGATCGATGCATGGGAAGGAAGGAAGGAAGGAAGGAAGGAAGTCGCAGCGCTTCCGACAAACCTGCAGGAAGGAAGAATCCATGGCTGCCGAAACCAAGCGGTAGCAACACTCGTTGCCAATGCAACAGGATGGCCCAAAGCGTCAGTGGAGGGTGGAGCTTAAAGCAGGGAGTGACGCTTTGCCTTTCAATCACAGGAGAGGTTGTTGTTGTTGTTTTTTGCCCGAGCGAGTTGCGGCAACTCCCCCCCCCAACCCCCCACTATGCTACAATGCCTTCCAGCGGAATAGAGTTCTGTGCCTCCCAGATTTTTTGCAGCCTGCAGCAAAAGGTCGTGAGACAGGGAAAGGAAAGGGGAGCTCGCTCTACAGAAGTTTAGGGTGATGGCGCTGTTCCTCCACGGAGATCGGCTGCCTCGTTCTGGACGAAGCTGTGAGAAGCCCGCCGAGCCCATAGGAACCTGATCCGCTCAGCCCCCACCCCGTCCCCGATAATGCGAAGGGAAGCAAAACGAAGCGGAGTCTTCCCAACAGCCCTTCCCAGGGTTCTCGAACTCCTGCGCCGAATCCTAACCCTCGAATGATGCGCCCGGTGGGCTGCTGTCAAGATGCCTTCGGATCGGCTGGTGGAGCCTCCTCTGCAGGGCGAAACGCGGCTTGCTATTGTCCGCTTATTCAGTCGAGGTGTTCGGTGTTTGTGCGCAAAGATGACAAGGACCTTTTTTAAAAAAGAGCTAGCCTAGTGCCCTTGACTGATTTCTTGGGCATTTTAAAGGGTATTGTTTTTAAAGCCAAAAGATGTAAGAATTACAGGATTTCCTGTCCTTCTCTCGCCTAGGAGGGGGCGCTGCATCCAAGTCGATTGATTATGTGCCATTATCGACTCTTAGCGACTACACAGATAGATTTTCTCCATGACGATCTCTCCGTAACCTGGTCCTTCAATTCTTCAACGGTGCACTCATCGCGACTAAAACTGAGTTCATCCACTTTGCTGCTGGTCATTTTCTTCTCTTTCTTTCTACCTTTCCCAGCATTAGAGCCTTTCCCAGAGAGATGAGTCTTCCCATAATCTGTCCAAAGTAGGATAATTTGAGCCTAATCATTTATTTATTTATTTATTTATTATTCACATTTCTATCACCGCCCATCTCCCCCTAAAAGGGGGACTCTGGGCGGTTTACAATAAAATTCACCTTAAAACCTGACATCATAAAATCACCAATAATAAAATAATAAAAATATAAATATAAAATCCAAGTGGGAGATTTCCATTCCGTCTGGAGAACTCTACACCAGCCACCCCCAGGAAGAGCTATTGCCCTTCCCATCCCAGGCGAGGCGGCAAAACCAAAAAAAAAAAAAAAATTTGCATGCACTATAATCTCTTTTCCAGAAGTAATTGTTCAAATTCAGACAATCAAGTGAATGAAGCTGGGGCCCCAAACATGGTCTCTTTGACCATCCATACGCCCAATGGACTTCTCCCTTGTCACACCCCTAGTTCAGTTCTCTGCCTAACTTTTTTGGGGGGGCTGTTGTTATATTCCTGAATGATGTTTTACTCTGATTAATTGCAAATTATAGCCACATATCACTGTTATGTATAATTATAATTTCCCCGTTCATTATTATTATAGCATCCCTGCAGAGCTTTGCATGGCTCCTACCTTGATATTCAGGAAATCTTTGAAAACCTAGTTGTTTCCCTGGGTCTTGTGTGAGGATAGGTATTAATCTCATTTAGGATTCTGTGTCGGATGATTGGTCTTTTCAGGATGTTTGTGCCCTTACTATTATTTTATTATTGCATTACATTTTAATGTTTGTAAGCTGCGTGGAGTCTTATGGAGTTGGGCAGCCTCTAAATGTAATAAATAAATGATAGAACTTTGCCATTGTTACATTCATTCATTAGGAGGGTAGTGATCCAGGGGGTGCTGTAAAGTTGGGGAAATGAGTGAACCGGGTGGGGAGTTTGCCATAAGGAGCAAGGACATCTTTCTTTCTTTCTTTCTTTCTTTCTTTCTTTCTTTCTTTCTTTCTTTCTTTCTTTCTTTCTTTCTTTCTTTCTTTCTTTCTTTCTTTCTTCTTCCTTCCTTCCTTCCTTCCTTCCTTCCTTCCTTCCTTCCTTTCTTTCTTTCTTTCTCAAATTTATACTACCACCCATCTCCCCACACAGAGGGACTCTGAGCAGTTAGGTGCTTAGAATCCAGTTTAGGTGCTTAGAATCCAGTTTAGGTGCCTAGAATCCAGCTTAGGTGCCTAGAATCCAGCTTAGGTGCTTAGAATCCAGCTTAGGTGCTTAGCATCCAGTTTAGGTGCCTAGAATCCAGCTTAGGTGCCTAGAATCCAGCTTAGGTGCTTAGAATCCAGCTTAGGTGCCTAGAATCCAGCTTAGATGCTTAGAATCCAGCTTAGATGCCTAGAATCCAGCTTAGGTGCTTAGAATCCAGCTTAGGTGCTTAGAATCCAGCTTAGGTGCTTAGAATCCAGGTGCCCAGCTGGAGAAAGAACAGAGGAAGGGTTGTGTAGGTAAACAAGGGGAAATAGGTAACCTCATCATGGGATGAGATAAAGAGGTTCTTATCATGGGGATCTGGCAGGAAATCTGTGCTGGGACCTTCTGATGAGAGGGGACAGCCACCCACAGATTGGAGAGGAAGAAGCAAAACTAAGAGTCTGGAAAGGATAGGTTGTGGAGTCAGTCAGTAGCATTAGGTTCCTGGGGGTGCAGATAATGAATAGTCTGACTTGGTCTCTTAATAGTGCATCATTGGTAAAACGGGCACAGCAGCGTTTGCATTTTCTGCGCCAGATGGGGAAAGCACATCTTCCATCTCCCATCCTCCTTACTTTCTATAGAGGCACTATAGGGAGTGTATTGACCAACTGTATTTCCATCTGGCTTGGAGGCTGCAGTGCCTTGGATAGGAAGTCTGTACAGAGGGTGGTGAGGGTAGTAGAGAGGATAATCGGGATTTCACTTCCTCCTATTCAGGATATAGCGTATACACGAGATTTGTCTATAGCCTGAAATACTGTCAGTGACCCCTCCCACCCGCATTGTGGCTTGTTCTCCTTGTTACCCTCTGGGAAGAGGTTCCACTGCATTCGATGCAGAAGAGCTAGATTAGGCAATAGCTTTGTCCCCTGGGCTGTTAGACTCCTGAACTCTTAATAATCCCCTCTCATTTCATTGTGGTACACCTTGTATGTAGGACCGTGATATTTATTAGGGATAATGATTAGGGGAGTGGAATGGTAAATATATATATTATATATTATAGTAATTATTTTTTGTGAGCCAATTGCAAAGGAATTTCATTTTAATGTGCACCTTGGTGTATAGTGGAATGACGATAAAAGTTCATTCCATTCCATTCCATTTGGAAAGGTGTGGATGCAGAAACACACATATGCAGACTCAGGGACTCTGCTTGACCCAAACAAGTCTTGACCAAAAGAGAGACCAAGTCTGAATGTATGCACTAAGTTTTGGATCACCTAGAACAGGTCCATGGTTGCCAAGGAGGCCATGAATTCCTGTGCTGCCCCAGACTCAACACTGGCAAATTAAATGCCCAAGGACTACAAGCCTCTATAGCCTCCTGGCATCAAAATCCAGCAGTTCAGGCAGGAATGATGCTTTGTAGCAGGAAGGGCAGTGCAACAGCAGCAATCCCGACTGTTTTCCCAACCTCATCCACAGAGTCTCATATCTGGTTATCTGCAGAGCAGAGCCTCTGAGAGCTTTCAACACCTTCCAGCTGACCAGAGCTACCTCACCCCCAGCCCCTTCCCCTGGGCTCTTGGCTGATGCAAAACCCAAAGCCCAGGTGAGCATACTTCTGAGAGGGCCCACCCAAGTCTCAGACACACATGCCAGATTGGCCACTGCATCCACAATCAGATTATGAATGAGGCCAGATTGATTACCAATTGACCTGGCATTCAGAAGGAGCAGCCAAAGCCCAGGGCCACCGAGATCTAATAACCTGGTATAGAAATGAATACTGAGGGCCAGATGTCAGTACAGCTCTCAAGCAGCATCCCTGACAATTTGAGATTAAGGCAGGAAGGGAGTGAAGCTTTAAAGTAAGAAAAAGGTTTCTGGCTTGAAAAGACTAAAGGATATGAAAAGCATCCCAGGAGAGCTAATGACAGAAAGATAAGCAAGAGTAAATGGACAACGGGCAAACAAATCTTTCTTTTTCTTTCTTTTGCCTGGTGATGTGCCTGTTGGGTTTAAAGGAGGTAAATCTGCAGGTGAGATCCACCCAAGAAGGGAATCCATTTAGAGAGGTCAAGAGAGTAAGGAGCACACCTGATGTAGAACAGCTGTAGGGGAGCAGGACGTGACTAGAAGAACCGATGAGCAGCTAACCTGGAGTTGGATTGAGGCCAGAGAGGAAGAGCTGTGAGTAGAATGGAGCCAAGAGCCAAGGAGAGGGGAGAGGAAATTTCTCCATGAGGCTTTTTCAAGAAAACTAAGGTTGTTGCATTGGACGTGCATGTTTATGTGTGTGCGTGCCTTTAAGTCAGATTTTGACTCCTGGCGATTGCCTGGACTAGTCCCTGCAGTTTTCATGGCAAGATTTCAGAAGTGGTTTGCCCTTGCCTCCTTCCTAGGGCTGAGAGAGAGTGATTGGCCCAAGGTCACCTGCTGGCTTTGTACTAAGGCGGGACTAGAACTCATGGTCTCCCGGTTTCTAGACTGAAGCTTTAACCACTGCCTTTCATATGTTTATGGGTTTAAATAATATTGGGTTTAAAAAGAACATGCCTGGCTGTTGAGTGAGAGTAATCCTGCATTCTCCAAGCAAGACTCTTAGGGCAGTGGGGGGTGGGTAAGGATAATTTCTTGAGTTATTTGTGGTGTAAAATTATTCTTGCCTCTGTATCAGTTTGGTTGTAGAGCTGGATGGTTGTTGTTTAATACATGTAGTAAAACAAAGCAGCTCTCAATATTTGGTTCTGAAAGCAAAGAAGGAAAATGTGCCTTCTCTATGTCTATGTAACAGAGACCACTCTGGAAAGCTTCAGCCTAGAAATGTTTTTTCCATTATTTGTCCTCTCTGGTGGTACTGATGTTTTGTTTTGCATTTTTTAGTGGATTTAAAACCTACCTTTCTGCAAAAATAAGTAAATAAATAAAAGGGGGAGGGGTTGATTGATTATGTGCCATCAAGTCATTGTCAATTCCTAGATAGGTTTTCTCCATGATGATCTGTCCCTAACCTGACCTTTCAGGTCTTCCAACGGTGCACTCATTGTCACTGTAACTGAGTTCATCCATCTTGCTGCTGGTTGTCCTCTTCTTCTCTTTCCTTCTGCCTTTCCCAGCATCAGAGCCTTCTCCAGAGAGTTAGGTCTTCATATAATGTGTGTCAAAACTGGATAATTTGACCCTGGCC
Organism: Candoia aspera; assembly: GCF_035149785.1. Lineage (NCBI taxonomy): Eukaryota > Metazoa > Chordata > Lepidosauria > Squamata > Candoiidae > Candoia > Candoia aspera. The sequence continues at coordinate 196,030,113 of NC_086153.1, read as the reverse complement.
ATTTGTGCCTAAGTTGATTTGTTTGATGATTCATTGGTGTTCTCTTGGCAGTCCACAGTATTCACAGGAGTCTTCAACACCAAAGTTCATACGTATCAATACTTTCTATCTTGCTTCTTCAAAGCAAAGTCCAACTTTCACTTCCTTAGAGGGAAAAAAGGTAATAACTCTATTAAAACATCATTAATGTGCTACAATAATTGCACAGATAAAATTCAGAAGAACAGAGCCCAACTGTTTATTCAACAATTGTTGGGTTCCCACTTTACAAGAGAGGGGAACCCCAAACAATGGGAAAGCAAAAGTGTTTATGGAAGTTGAGGGCTTCAGGGTGGGAAATTGCTTATCACTTAAGTTGTACTTTTATTATCCAGCTTTCCATACTTACTGTACTGTAGTAAATGTCATACGCACATCTGTTGATGTCTTGAAATATTTAAGACTTTTTAAGGCATTTTTATTGCTCTTTCCATAAAATGTCTATGCTTTCTTTCCTATGTCATGGCTTCCCACACTTTGTTCTTTTATTCTTTTTATGATGTTGACTGTTCAATTTGCTGGTCAGTGACTTTAAGATTATCTCTCTCTATCTCCCAGCTACACTGGCTGGGGATTACAGCAGTCCAAGACAGCTGGATGGCATCAAGTTGGAGGAGGCTGGTGTGAACTGGGAAGGGCCCAGGTTATGAGCAGATGTCTCCTCCTGCAATGGATACCTCTTCCTCCTCCCCCCTCTGCAGCACATAACATATCCTCCAAATTTGCCTAACAGGGTTGATGGACCCTCATTACAATTTGATATGAACATAGATGCTGTAACTAGCCCTGCCTAATTCCACTGACAGACATAATTCTGGCTCATGAGAACGAATGAATGTTCCTTAGCAGAGAAAAACAACAAGAACTCTACATGTAGAAAACCAAATGACTTTTTTTTCATAAAACCTTATCTTCAATTGAGGGGGATTTGTTTATTTCTTTGGGCAGAGCCGAACTTCTGCTTACTGAAGTCCAGAACCAGATTTTCCACCCTGAAAAGAAACCCTCACCAAGGAATGAAACTCTTTTAGTTCATACTTAGCGCAGTACTTTCTTTCTCCCACCCACCCCAATCATGGAAATATTTTTGGTTCTTGTAACACTGCCAAAAAGAACACTTTAAAAAAGGGACAATTCCTCAGATGTATCTGGTCAAACAAAAATTACATTATATTTAATTTGCAATTTTTTTCCCATTCTTTAGAGTATTGTTTTTAAAGTTCCCAACCATTTACTTGTGATTTCCACAGTTCTAATATGCTGAGTAATAGCAATATACGGAATCACTTCCTTCATGCCACGATTAAAGTAGCTGTTGATACTGTGGCAAAATGAAGTGAAATAGCTTTCAACGCGTACATAGACTCTCAAGCAGTCTGTGGCTAGGAGGAAGAGTCCTTGTTTTTTGGAACCAGAGAACACAGTTACCATGTTTCTGCAAATCAGTTCCCTATATTGCACATGCATGATACATTAATTCCTGTTATGTATTTAACTAATAATACGTAAACCTGGCCAAGCACAGTAACAGAAAAAATTCAGTGGAATAGGTAGAAGATACATGATTAGGAAGAAAGACATTTACTAATCTAACACATTAGTTTTAGCTGTAATGCACTGATAGATTTGTTCTAATACATTGCGATACATTAGTCCCAATTCCCAAACAGTACAACACAGGATCCACAGTCAAGTTGATATGGTCTTCCCATTTGTGGGGCTGGTGGCCCAAAATCACTGCTCATGATGTTCGCGAGCACACATTTTCAGAAGATAAAGTAGTGACCCTTCTCACCACACCATATGCTTTAATTCTTATCTCAAATTTACTCGTCCTGGGGGAGAAAGTAGGATCACTTCTAAACCATGCACAATTGCAAGCACCTTCCATTTTTATTTTCAAAGGCCATCTTTTCAATATCAGCTTCTCATTTAAAAGAGCTTTTAAAATGTAAATGTTAGGTGGGGCAGAGAGTTTGGTGGATGCCAAGAGGTCTCTTGGATAGGCTGGTATCCACAGGCACAAGTGGAGGACCATAGGGATGGTCGGTGATGATACAGCTTTCCATCTTGGAACAAGTAAGTGATGGCCGGTGATTGATTCATGCTTGAAATGAGGATCATGATCTGTGAAAATCGAATACATCATCTCTAGTGCAGGATTCAGGGAACCACATACCTGATACCTAATACTGCCATGCAATTTCTGTGTTCTGCTTGTTGAACTGAGGTGATTCTTTCACAGCAACTTTCTAGTATCGGTGGAACTTTGTTCCACTTAAGTATGTTTATTGACAACATTTTAGTTACATTCTTATTTATGACAGATTAATTTCATAATATTTTAGAGATGAAAAATAACCAAGGAAATTACAATAAAAAAGTAATCTTTATTATTTTTGCGCATTGGTAATTATGTATAACATTACTGAGGATATTAGTAGCATTTCCTGCATGCAATTCAACAATACAATATACTGTAAGTTGATACTGTAATTTATTAAAAGAAAGCATCTATATTTAACATATCTCATATAAGAAACATAAAATTTCTGGATGTATTTGGTTATATAATTTTGCTATTCTTTTCTGTGAAAAAAATACCAATATATTTGCAGTGATTCTATTAAAGTATGGAGTCAAATAAATATACAGTTAGCATTAAATAATTCCAGGAAAAACACTGTGTTTCTGAGAAAAAAGTGCTACATTTTCTGATGCAGGCACAGCTAAAAATTTAAACCAAATATTATATCCTTTTCTTATGGCAAAGAATAGCTGTTTGGAAGCTAGCAAAATTGGAATATTTCTTTCACAAATCACTGAATTATTGCATCTTGAAAATATTTGCAAGTACAATTTAAAAAGCAGAAAGCTACAATTACCTGTCTCTTCTTTGTTTCTTGTTTTCTGATGTTCTTCCATGAAAAAGTGCTATGGAAAGAATCTAACTTAAAAGGCTGCAGCATCAACCTGAAGATAAAATTCTTTCTTATTTTATGTACATAATGCTGAAAAATAACACAACTTGATCTTTACAATATTTATATTTCCTTATAAAATTCTAGCCACACTATTTTCAACAGGTTTAGGCATTTGCAGTATACTCTGTACAGTTTGGCTATACATCAGATTTGTTTACTTAAAATGTAAAAATGTCAAACAGAAGAAAAACATCTCTCCAATATTGCTGAATGATAGGAGGGAATGAGGTCTTGTTGAACACTTTTTTTCGCTTTTCCTCTGACATACGGCTCCCTGTATTTAAGATTCTGGCCAGTCTAAAGAAGAGAAGCGTAGGCAGTATAAACATGCATTGATAGAATCCAAACTACCTATAATGGTACAGAATACGTCATTTTACCTGCTGAAAGCTTGCACACTAAACTTATTGTGGTACATACATAATGTGCTCAGGTCATTATTCATTTGCTCAAACATGCACCACAAATAAAGGACTATTTACACAACAGAGGGCTCTTCATTAGACACACGTATTGGCAACTCTGCTGAGAGCTGAAAATGGCTAAACAATATTGCGGGAGAAAACAAAACAGACGTGTAATGGGGTTGGGGTCCATTTGGGACCGGTGTGGGGGAGAGGATGGTTGGAGGTCACACTGATGTAAGTGACACCACACAAGGCAAGACAAATGACCAAGACATAAAACCAGTAATTTCTGACTCCAGTTCTGGTGAGATTTAATTGTATGTGCAAAAATAATCCATCTGTCTGGGACTAGAGAGGGGTTTAGAGACATGTAAAGCCTTGTCTGGATGTAATGGAACAGGAATACATTGGTTAAGCACCTCAACATGGAACGTCCCTTCAGTGTTAACAGAGTTGTTGAAAACTTGTTGCTCTTCCTAACCGAATGCTTTTCCCCCATGCATGATCGAGAAGGGCAGCATGCCTCCATGCAAATCATTTTGGTGTGCATATAAGAGAGTCGTAGCATAGAACACCTGGTCCTCATACTGGTAATTTACTACTTACCCCCTTCCCTAACATAAACCCCATTTACAAAAATAGTCACAATGTGTGAATAGAAACAAAAAGGTGAATCCGCCAACCCAGATTTTGTAAAAAGATGACAAATATGGCAGTTGAAATGCAAACAGTAGATACACTGGCTGTACTAAGAGTTGTATGCTTAACACACACACACACACCAAAAAAAAAGTTAGTTTTTCCCCCTCAACTCCTTTTACTGGTCCCCACAGTCTAATTAGCCATTTTTCTCTCCTCTTCAGCAGTGTCAGCTGGTAATGGAAACAGTAACCTCCTGTCATTCTTTCCACATTTTAGTCATATTTTGATGATAAGGGGTTGCTGTCTGGTTAGAGGCACTGACCTTAGGAATACAGTATATTTGTAAAAACTGTCTTGTTTGGCATAGACCACCTGGAGGAGTTCTGTTGACACAACTACATTACTCACAAAGGCTGTAAACAATTGGTCACCCAATCACATAGATCCTTATTTTTTCTTTTGTACATCTTTGCCTTCTTTTTCATGTTTTTCTTCAACTGGCTTGGTTACACGATCATAGGATGGTGGACAGATAGCTGTCGACATGGTCATGTCTGTTTTTTCGGTGTAAGAGTTTTCATTCATCTTGTCAACGAGAAATTCATCTTTAATACGTTGGCTAGCCCCTCCTTCGATTTTATTTTTATTATATAAAAATGAAGCTTGCTTTACTGTTTGTCTCAGGCGATAACGTCTGAAAGCCCGTTGGATAATGATAGCTGATAGCTCCTCTTGTTTCCTTTTTAAGGTAGTTGTGATGGGCTCATAGGAGGCTTTGGATGGATTTGACTGCATAAAGCGGTCTTCCATCTGAATGCGGAGAGCGTCCATCTCTCCGCTCTCCCCCAGAACACGTTTGGTGAAAGCAAACAATATATCGAGGCAGTGAATTCTGTCACCACTTACCATGGGCAGGTCCATTGCAATAAGCTGAACCTTGTTTGGTTTGGGTAAGTGAAGAGGAGGCTCCAGAGCAGCTGCAAACTCTGAAAGTTTTTCAAATTCCATAAACTGAGTAGCATCTGGGTCAAACTTTTCCCAGACCTCATAAAACATCTCAAAATCATCCTCGCTCAAAGGCTCAGCACTTTCTTCAGTTGCCACACCAAAGTTCTCCAAAATGACAGCAATATACATGTTTACTACAACCAAAAATGAGATGATAATGTAGCTGACAAAGAAGAAAATCCCAACGGAAGGATTGCCGCAGTCTCCTTTGACTGAACTTCCTGGATGGTCTTTTTTAGGGTCACAGTCTGGAGGCCCACTGTTCAGGATGGGTGCCAGCAAGCCATCCCAGCCAGCAGAGGTGGTAATTTGAAAAAGGCAGATCATGCTGTTGCCAAAAGTTTCAAAGTTGAACATGTCATCAATGCCAACTTCTCTCTTCACGTAGGCAAAGTTGGACATTCCAAATATAGCATAGATGAACATGACCAGGAAAAGGAGGAGACCAATGTTAAACAAGGCCGGAAGAGACATCATCAAGGCAAAAAGCAGGGTGCGGATCCCTTTTGCACCCTTGATTAGACGCAGGATTCGACCTATCCTGGCAAGTCGGATCACTCGGAACAGGGTGGGGGACACAAAGTATTTCTCAATGATCTCTGCCAAAAACATACCTGTTAAAAGTTAAATAAAAGGGTCAGGGAAATTGTTTGTCAGCACCTCCTCTTACCAGAGAGTCCTTGCAGAAATTGATTTTAAATTTATAAAAAAATTGGATTCTAGTTTGGTTTGGGGACAGAAACAAACCTGGTCTCCTTGATAACGAACCGCCCAGAATCCCTCCAGTGGGAGGAGATGGATGGTGACAAACAAACAAACAAACAAACAAATGCCCTGGTGGAAGAATGGACAAGTGATTGTGCCCCTTAGTCCTGGATCATCTCCAGGATATTTGAGACAATTGACCATGGCATTCTTCTGGATTATCTAGTTTGAGTTTGGGGTTGGGGTTTGGCAGGCTTTGTCCTAGGGTAGCCTAAATCCAGTCTCAAAAGTAATGCTGACAGACTTCTGCTCTCCCAATGGGATTTGGCCTGTGGGGGTACTACCAAGTTGTATCTTGTCTTTTATGCTACAGTATTAACATCTACAGGTCATGAAAATGCTAGGACATCATATTTATTTATAAACTGGAAAAAGTGTAATTCATCCACTTTGCCTGCTGTTTTATCAGTTGCTTTGCCCACAAAGAGAGAATCAGTTTTTATTGCTTTGCAAACATCAAGAGTGTAGGCCTGTACACCAACATTTCTTCTTTTCCTCTTCAGTACTGCCAGTGTACATATGAATGTATATTAGAACAAATAAAACTAACAAAACAAACAGATAAAACAGGAGCTGATGCATAAAACAGAAAAACCACAGTCAGTTGCACAATGAATGCCACCTTCTCCATCGACCAGAAACCAAAAGAAGTGCTAGTGGTTGTTGATGGCATTGTTGTAGATTCAGACATTCACAGGCATGAGGAGAATCTTCAGTTTTATGCTTCCTATTGCAGCCAAGAGCATCTGAATATTGATTTTAGGACATCCAAAATTATATTTGTCAAAAGGCTTGACTCTCACAAATGTCAAACTTGTTGAAATAATCTTGAGCAAATAAAAACCTATAAATATCTAGAAGGTTGTTTTTTGGGCTACAGGCTTCTGGAAGGCTCATGCTGAGTTTGCTGCAGCTAATTCCCAAAAACATTTTATGGCTAACCTCATTTTTTCCCCACCCTGGAGGAATATATTTTGGATCTACAGCTATCAAGGAATAAGGCTTTGCCCCAATTACTGCAAGGCTGTGTTTGAGTGAATTTTTTTCCCCCTTACACAGTTCGAAAAACCCTGATACCGAACATTCCCACTGGTTCATTTCAACAGTCTCCCCACTCAGCAATGCAACAGGGAAGGTTTCATTACATTCTGCCAAAGGAACAACTCTGTCCTTGTGGAATTGGAGATGTCCAGATGGTAAATCATGTTCTCTTGCTTTGTTTTTGCTATCAAGACACCGACTCATTGCCCCCCTGATGAATTTTATACCTGTTTACTCTTGACAGATTGGAACATATCTAAGTTTTATACTGCTACCTAAATGTTAACCCAAGGATCGGTTTGATAATTGTTCATTGATATTATTTACATAAATGTTACATTCGATATAGGGGATCAGAGAACATTCTTCCTTGCCAGTTAGTCTGATTCCATTGTATGCTATGACATGCATGTATACGTACAGTGCTACTGTTATTTGCTTGTCTTCTGATGTGTGTTTGTATCTTTATTTGTTTGATCGAGATAAATAATAAGATAGATAATAAAAATCTATGCATATGTGAAATTGCTAGAAATTGCATCTAGAGACCTGGATATCGAGTCATCAATGTAAATTATGCCGATTGTTTAGTTTTTGTTTTAATTTGGTATGCTGCCCAGAGACACATGCAACTGAGATGGGCAGCTATATAAATTCAATACATATTAAGCTTAAGTAGGCTACCGCATACGGAATAGGTACTTAGATTCAGCTTTAGAATGGATCAGGGTTAGGAAGCTAAATCTAGATCTGGCTTTCATAAAACAGTTGGTTAAAAGGTAAAGGTAAAGGTTCCTGTTTAGTCGTGTCCGACACTAGGGGGTGGTGCTCATCTCTGTTTCATGGCCGAAAAGCCAGTGCTGTCTGAACACACTTCCGTGGTCATGTGGCCAGCATGACAGTTACAGAAGGCTGTTACCTTCCCACTGAAGTGGTACCTATTTATCTACTCGCATTTGCATGCTTTCAAATTGCTAGGGTGGCAGGAGCAGGGGCGAGTGCGGGAGCTCTCTCCATCACGGGGTGCTCAGGTCTCTAACCGCCAAACTTGCAACCTTCTGGTCAACAAGCCTGGCATCTTAACCACTGAGCCACCACACCCCCTTTAGTTGGTTAATTTTATTATTTTGCTCAGTGACCAAAACTGAGTATAATTTTAAGAGAATTTGACCTTGAAAAACGGAGCCTTATAAAAATAAAATAGGGCATTAAAATTCAATGATACACAGAATTAATTTATTAAATAAATCAAACTGTTAAATAAATTACCTATTACTAAAAACAAAAGCAATAACATACTTAATTTAAGTACAGCTAAAATGTTTCATTAGTGGCTAAAATGTTAAACTCTGTTAGCACTAGGAAGATAGACATAAATAAATGAATATGAATTCATTATCTATGTTATTTAATTTTGTAAAATCATGATTTTACAATACTAAATGACATCGATAGTTAATGAATTCATATTCATTATGAATTGATCTATATAATAATTTTATTGGGAATAAAATGCTAATATCCTAACATATTGATTTATTAAACTACTGAGTATGTGTGTGTGGGGATATATATATATATATATATATATATATATTTAGTAGTTTAGTAAATTAATATGTTAAGATGTTAATATTTTATTTACAAGGTAGTTTTATAATTTAGTAAATTAGCTTTAAGTAGTATTCAGATTTGCTAATATTTTATTTTATTCAGTAGTCTGAACTAGTTTATTAACCTCTATTAATCTTCTAGAAAATGCCTTAGGCATCTTGATCAACCTTTTTCTACAAATTATATGAAATACACTCAAACAACAGGCATCTATGTTCCACCAGAATAAATTATGTAGAAAATATATTGATTGGAAATTGAATGAGAATAAAAGCTAAATGTGAGATGATTTAAATTTGTTTATAATAGTTCTTACCTACAATGGAAAGGATGACAACCACAAAGTCAAAAATGTTCCATCCAATTGTGAAATAATAATAGCGCAGGGAAATTAGTTTGAGGACGCATTCTCCAGTGAAAAGAACAATGAATATCAAATTAATGCGGTAGAGAATGTCTTCTGTTTGTTTACTCTGATCATCTGTTTCGACCATCATGGTGATCATATTAAGGCAGATAAGAATCATAATACTGATGTCAAATACTTGTCTGGTCACAAAATCAAACACCATGCCTTGATATTTGTTCTGAAGTATAAAAGAAGAAACAGGATTTAATGGAGACTATGGTGGGCACATTTGTTTAATTAGAATTTGATTAAACCAGGTAGCTAATAAATATACAAGTATGAAAATTCAGAAAACAAACTTTAAATATCCCACTCTCCCCTCTCTTCTCTACCCAGTAGCTTAATTTAAAATTATTTTTTGGGTGTGAGTTGATTGGGATTTATTTATTTATTAAATTTCTCTGCCATCCATCTCACACACAACGACTCTGGGTGGCTTACAAATACTAAAAATAGAGAGTCACTAAAACAATTTGATATAAATATGTAAAAAATACAAATACAAAGTCTAAAATATAAAATATAGCATATAAAATATACAATTCAAGATGGGAAGCTCTTAATCTTGGCACCCTCACAGAGCCAACCACCCCCATGAATGGCTGTCCCCCCTCCTAAATATTACTTACCCCTGGCCTAGGTATAGGTTTTTGAGGCTTTTTAGATCCCAATTTTTTCATTGCATTGTAGTACTTTTTCTGTTCTTCTGTCATAAAGATGTCTTGGCCTCCAAAGTAATGGCATGAGATGAAAATTGGTTATAATCATATTCTCATATTCATTTATAACATTTCGTTCTGTTATACATAGGGTCGCCATGAGTCATAAACAATTCGACAGCAACTAACAACAACAACATAGCATATTACAAGCTAAAAATAAACATTGGGCCTAATTTATTTTTATAATGAAAATGCTACATGGTTCTAACCATGTTAAAAAAAAGTGACACATCTTAAAACTTCAGTTTATTTTCACAACTTGTTGAATAATAATTTTACTTAAATAGCCGGCTCATTTCAATAGCTATTATTAAAGATTTTATTTAGAGGCTAACGTGTAAGAAATATTTAAGGGAAAGGAGAATCAGTGTTCATAGGTGAAAAGGGGGAAAAAAGCCACAACTTATGGCAGTATTTTCTTTCAATGTTTAAAGACAACTTTTATCTTGTCTCCAGAAGCAGCCCAAGGCCAGCTTTAAGTCACATGGAAGTAGTACCACAACATAAGACCACCCGTGAGGACTTTCTATAGCTCATACAGAAGGAACCTTCAGAAGTTGGTGATAATCAGCTCAGTAGGTTTGGTGTGGGCCATCATCTCCCATCTGGCCATTGAGCTCTGTGCCTCCATGGCCATTTGTGCTGTGGTTACTGCTCTTACACGGCTATTTTTTTCTTTTGGGGGAACAGAGATAAACGACCAGAAACACTGACCTCATGTAAGACCAAATGCAGGTCTTCTAGGAAGTTGACATTCTCATTGTTACACAGAATTAAAGCATCAGAAAATTTATCAGTCCAGTGTGAAATTGCACATGTGGGTTCCTATCATTCATATTGTTATTGTTGTTGTTGCTATTATTATTATTAAGATGATGCTGGGTGTTGCAAACAACTTTTGAAAAGCTCCCAGGTCAAACACAGTCATAACAATTCTGAGAATCCCCACAAGAGTCCCAAACAGGGAAAAAAAAGAGTTGCACATGTTCTAGATGGACAAGTATAGATCAGCGAGGAAGCCCAGGAGGAAAGAACTTTAGTAATTGTTCAGGACTGAGCAGCCTGAAAGATCAGCTGGTTCTATGCCCAGGTTTTAGCTATGCTAAAGTACTAGCATTTAGATAAGAGTGATTGGGGAAAGATGGGTGTCTTTTCTTTTTTTTGCTTTTGATTATCCTGTACTTCTTGGTGTGTTTAATTCTGGCCTCTGTTACTGCATGAAACATACTGAGGTGAAGATGTACCTCAAGAATCTGTTATTAGATCTTGCATACAAACTCCAGAAAAATCTTAAATCTCTAGCTTTCACAGATTCCTCTGAGTATGGCCTCTCTTTCCTTATCACATGATAGAGAAAGAAAGTGCCTACCCAGAATGGAGGGAAAGTCAGCTCTGCTATTTACTATGTAACTTATCAGCACTTTAGACAGCAACTCTTCACCTTCCAAAGACTCACTGCTGTATCAAATGATTTTTCCCTCCAAGGTGGCTTTTCTACCAGCCTTAGGAGAAACAAATCACATCAGTCTGTCTCAGCCATGAGTTCCAGCATGGATCTTGTGCCACTCTAAATTCTAACAAAATGTATTCTGAGGTTAGTATTTGAAAAAAATGTGCAGTTCCTTAAATATCCAGTATTACACATCTGCGCTAATGCAAACCTTGATTGTTGTGTTTCCTCAAGACTTCTGAACAAAAGTCTTATTCAAAATTTGAGCAGCTGAGGAATTTCTCTTCCTAAATACTTAAGTTATGAACAACACAGTTAAGCTAGAAGCAGCTGCAAATTTGAGCCCAAAATAAAAGCTATTATTTCTACAGCCAGAACAAACTGATGAAATGTTACAATTTGGTTGATTAGGTTGAAGAACTCACTTTGCCAGTATGTGAATTTCTGTCATACATTCCAACAGATCTCATTAGCACATGATTCTTATATACAAAGACAGCAATCAAGATGACTACTTTGATTATGGGTTCTTAAGCTCATGATTGTCAACCATTCCAGACCTGTTGCATCATTGCATGATAGACCAACCATTGCTCCAAATTTTGCAACAGAATTGACAACCTCACACTGATTCTTGGAGAGCATTTTACATTCTTGAATAATGTCTTGTAAGAATTCTGCATTCTGCACAAATGTGAAAGGTTTTCAAACCATTAAACATTATCTTAATTTAATATGTAGAGGTTGCAGGAATGGTTTTGGAAGTAAAGGATACCCTGCTGTGTTTGCAAGTGACAGGTTTCTGCTTTGACTAATCCAAGCCAAGGAAGAGAAGAACAGATGTTCTGATATTGGTGCACCATTTCTGTAAACAAATTATGTCTCAGACCAATCATAAAGTTTCTTCTCATTTTAACACTGATAAAAAGCAGATTCAAAGAGCATGGTTGAATTATTTTTAATTTAATAAATTAATATTTAGTGTAAATTATTCCTATGATTTAAAAATGGGATGGGGTGGGAGGGAGATGTGTGGATAAGGTTCAAGTATGAATAGTATTGATAGATACTACAGTAAATATTAAAGCCTCCAGTGTGAGAGAAAAGGAGGAGATAAAACTGAATATTCAACAGATGAATTCAAACATTGCTATTCATACTCCTCAGGGTTTTGCAAAGCATGTGTTCTCTCCAATGACTGTAAATATTTGTAGGTCTTTCCAGTTGTTTATAAGCCTGATTTATCAATTCACAGAGGTCATGACTCTGGCTTTAAGAATGATAGATATAAATACTTATCTTCTTTTTTTGTTGATTGAAGTTATCTATAATGACACCAATAAATAGATTCAGGGTAAAAAATGATCCAAAGATGATAAAGATAACAAAGTAAATATACATATAAAGGTTATCTTCATACTTAGGCTGTTCAAGTACCTACAAAATAAGTAACATGAGAGCAAAATCAGAAGAAAATTATTTGCTCAAAACATACAAGTTAGCATTAATTTCAAATACATTTACAAGGGCTATATCTTTATTGCAATTGTCATGGAATTCCTCATATTATAATATCAGGGCATTATTTATATACATAAAGGCATTATTTAATATTACCAGATTTTCTGTTCATGTGTTTGCTAACAAATAAGCAAAATTCTAGTGATTTTACAACATCCGAAAAATCCAAAGTACTTACTTTTCTTGAATCAACTGCTGCATACATAATATCCATCCATCCTTTAAATGTGGCCTGTATCCAAAAATATTTAAACATATAAGTGATGGCAATCAATGGTATCCATCTTAATCTGTATCAACAACAGAATATTCCAATAGAAATATTTTATATATACTAACACATCAAATGAGATGAGTTTAAAATTTTGCTTTCTGTGGACTGGATTCAGGTTCATGGAAATTTCACTGGGTTCAATAAAGTTGAGTACGCATAGGATTCAAGGGGTCACAGGTTATGCAGGATTAGCCTCTTCCACCCTAAGCTCTAAGAATTTTAACCATACATAGTCCCAAGTGGGACATATCTAAGACCCATTCCCCAGTCTCCAACCATATTCCTGACCCATGAAGAAATTCAGAGAAAATAAAACAAATTTTCTTTTTCTTTTGTACCCCTAGAAGAGGAAAGGAACATGTCCTCATTTCTGCCCTGGTCTCTGCAGTTTTCAAGGAAATCATCACAGGTCAGGGTTATGGCTGGAATTCCCTGGCCTACAACTAGGTTTATTACATTGAACTTCATTTCAACTGAATTTGGTCCCAATTTTTTTAAAAAAAGAATGATTGCATTGTCTTCCCCTTGCTAGGGACTTAGGACTTTTAAATAAGTCAGAATCAAATAAAATTTAAAACCCAATGTTTATGTATACTAATTATACAAAGCTTAGGTACAAAGTATGGTATATTTGAAAATGGGGAAATAAGACACCTTACCAAATCATTATTTATCTGTTTGTTAACTGACAACATTTGTATGCAGCCCCCTAAGATTAAGTTCTCTGAACAATTCACAATCCACAAGGATTAAAAGCACAGCACAATATAGCAAAGGAAACCACACTCATTAGCAATGAAGGTTTTTAAACAAAGAGGTTTGGACTTCAGACCTTATTTAAAAGATCTGGATGAACAAAACTGTCTCAAATCTTCTCTTGATACTGAAAAAATTATAAAGACATTACTAGGAGAGAACCTCATTTTATTAGGCAAAGGAATTTAAAGTAGATTCTTTGAAGATCTTATCTTGCAGCGTAAACAAGTTAAAAGAAAAGCAAGCCTTAATTAGTACACTTTCAAACACTGTAAACTGGAAATCCTTGCTGATCTGCTCAAATTATTGAAGAATTCCAGTAATTGTGACCTACATCTGGACCTTACTACCCTCTCTGTTGCAGATAAAAAGTTTGAATCTAAATAAGTTGCAGGCTGTCTCAGCAGGCTCTGGAGGGGCGGGGTGGCAGCAAGGGAGATGAGAATGATGCCAGTCATGTTGTGACTTTGCAGTGCAAATTCCACCCTTTTTCGGTGTGCAGTGTGATGTAATGTAGAAGGTTGCTTTTGTTAGAATGATAAAAGTGACAAGTTCCTGTGGACACAGCCAGACTGCTGGTGTTCTAAGTTACCTAGCATTGGCATGATAGTTGCTTGGGAAAAATGTTCAAATAAAATAACGGAATTGAGAAACTTCAGCTACTATTAGTCAAATAAATAATATGATTGTTTTTCCAGATCATCATAAGATGCTATGATGGACTAGTATCTCCCCTTACCATTACTTTTGCTAATTTCATCATCACAGCAGAGAACCCTTATTAAGACCCTAGAATTGCTCACACTGAAAAGGAGATATAAAACTGAACAAAATAATAATAATAATAATAATAATAATAGATAATAGTTTATTCGGTCAATGACCAGCAAAAATAAAAAAAATACACCAAAGTAAAATCAAATAGATGAGATAAAATACTCGCATAACAAAAATAAAATAACACATAAAAATTTGGCATATAATACTATAATGGTGCATTAATTACTTGTGCAAGTGTAAATCTAAAAATATTACAGACTATGAAGTAAAATATACAGTATATTATCTAAAAACAAGATAGCTAGTATGTGTTATATCTAGAGTGATAAATAAAATGCAAGTGATTATTTCTGTAACCAGTTATGCCTTATTTTCATTGCCGCTACAAAGAATTTGGCTACTGCACAGGTGATAAACAGTTTCAAATCTTCTAGAAGATGATTCACATAGAAATTGTCTGGTCTTCCTGGAAATTTACATATCAGGAGCAGAATATAAGCAGACCTGATATCCCTTTACAGCGTAGTGTGAACTTTTAGAGTGTGAAATGGCTTTGATCTCCTTGTTGCCACACGGGCAGGTACGCTCAGCTAATGGGGTTTTGGAGTCTCTTCCTTGCAGTGGTGCAGATGGGAAGATGTTATGCCTGGCTTTAAAAAATGCTATTCTCAGCTTGGGGAAAGTTAGATTTTGTAGGTATCTTAATAAATAAGTGCCCTTATTTATCAATTTCGGCCATGTTGGGGCAACAAAATATATATATTTTCAACCTCTCTAACAGGTAGACATAACCCAGCATATTGATTAAAGCTTGCTATATTATACCAGTCAGCTGTATTAACAGGATTAGTTTTGCAGACAAAAGTCCACAGCCAACCCAGCTGAATGAGCAAGAAGTCCCTCCAACTTTAGCTGTGCTGGCTTATCACATTTTGAAGCAGGGATGGAAAGTACGTGGCCGTCTAAAGAGGGGAGGCAGAAGATCATCAAATGAACTTTTTTTTCGTGTCAGAAGCACCTACCAAGGATTTGCCGGTGACATCACTGTTGCCCGGGGGATGCCCGAGGGGGGTCCTTTCATGTCCCTGTTATTTTCCCATTGAAGTGGTACCTATTCATCTATTTGCATTTGCATGCTTTTGAACTGCTAGGTTAGCAGGAGCTGGGACAAACTGATGGGAGATCACTCTGTCATGTGGCTTGCGCTCTTGGGTTTCGAACTGCCAAGCTGCCGATCTTAACGGTCCTGACTCAGTGCCCTAACCACTGAGCCACCGTGGCCCCATCAAATGAACTAAAATGACTTGATTTCCCATGGAACATAAAGTAAGTTTCAACATAATCAAAGGGGACATTATATTCCCAGAACCATTGTATCTGACCAAAATGTAAGTGCCTTATTTGATCAAACTAACTTTTCACTATGCATTAAATAAATAAGAAGCCTTTAAAGAATTTTCACTTACTACTTGCAGTAAAGAAAGGTACCCAAATCCTACATTATCAAAGTTAACTTTCACATTTTTCCATCTGGCAGTTTCATTTGCATGTATGAGATTCTCACACTCAGTCTTATTGGCAACTTCATCAATGCTGAACATGTCGCCAGTTGTGGTATTAACACAGTGGTAGAACTTGCCAGCAAACAAGTTTACTCCCATGATGCTGAAAATCAGCCAGAATATAAGACAAACAAGAAGTACGTTCATGATGGATGGAATTGCTCCAAGAAGGGCATTCACAACCACCTAGTACAGAAATACGGGAGGAAAAGAAAACAGTGTAAGAACGGGTGCAAAATTAATACAATTATTCTGTTGCATGAATGCATAATTTACTACCTTTTAAAATTAAAGCAAGTTCTAAAAGGCTAAGCACTATTTTGAGTTTAACAGAACAATGTTTTAAAATAACTTTCATATACTTTCAGCAAGACAAAAGATGAGAAAACCAAACCACCTAGATTAAAACAAAATACTAATAATGCTAATAGTAATATGAAGAATGTTGATATCTATAAAAGACAAATAGATGTTAAAATTTCATATAAAACAGTACAAAAAACTAAACTACAAGAAAATAAATTAGTCATTATAAAGAAAAATGAATGTTCTTTCTCCAAAATTAAAAACAGAAATATCAAGAATATTGAGTAAATCAAATCAAAATTAGCATATATTTCAAGGAGTGAACTCAACCATGCATTTTTATTACAAAGGTTAATTTCTTTGCATAAGAAAGCCAGACACGTTTGCAACATGTGCTTATTTAAGTAATCACATAGTTTATTTCAAGCTCCAGTCTTTATTAAGCAAATAATTCTATTTTAATTAAACATTTTGTGAAAAAATAAAGGGATGAAAAATTCATAAATCAATAGAGGGGTGTGATTAAAGAATCCAGAAACACTAAAGTACAGCAAAAGATATAGCCTAATTCCTTAATTATAATACCTATGCAAGTTTATTCAAAAAGATTGGGGTGGAATGCTATCAAGAAACATAAGGAAGTGAATATTAAGACCCCATGAGCAGAATCATAGTAGAAATATGGGTTTATGGTACATTTGGCCCCTAAGGAAAAGGGAATGACTTTTGCTGATTGCCTCTTTGTTCTCAAATCCCCTGAAAATCTATTCCCATGGAAGAGCTCTCCTGAGTAGGGGGAATCAGTGGACCTTTTGTTGTTGTGGGAGCCTCTGGTGGATCAAAGCTCCTTTCATGAAAAACATGGCACCTTTGGAGATCCAATCTAAAGTTTATGCCCCAACCAAAGTTGCTGCAGGGATGTATTCGGGGTGGGGTGGGGTAGGATTACATAAATGTTGAAGCATGCAACAGTTTTCTATATTAAATAGTATATTAAACATCCTATACAAGGAATGCTTTAATTGTGGAATCCCTTTCCATAAGTCTTACTCCTGGGGAAGAGAAGGGGAAAGAGTCTGAATCACTCAGCTTACTACTTATTACTTATTACGACTTATTACTTATTACAACTCAAGCTTTTGAACTAAGAAACAGAACTGTGTATGCAAGACCCAAGTGTGCTTCATATCCAGTATGAGGTCTAACATATGCAAAGCTAGCAGGTGAATCAGCAAAGTACAGTTTTGTATACAATAAATCATGTTTTTTAAATGTTACATTTTTCTGTTTTTGATTTGGAGTACCTTTGATGTATACCCACTTGGTATGTATCAGCCCTGTGATATAGAATAGACCAGTGTTTCTCACCATGAGCAACTTCCAGATATGTGGATGCCAACTCCCAGAGTTCATAATAGTTGGCTATGCTGGCTGGGGAATTCTGGGAGTTGAAGTCCATACATCTGGAAGTCACCAAGGTTGGGATACCCTGGATTAGACTGAGAGAAATCAACTAATGGGAACCATACCTTACACTACACAATCTTTTTAACTATGTTGAAAACAAGCAAAATGAAACACTAATATGGAACTGAGGAGGGAAGGAGGTCTGACTAAAATAGAAATTGGTGTGTGGATTTGCACTATTGTCCACTGGTTAAAGTTATTGTTTTCTCCAGAAGACTTGGGCTCTTTCCTCATTGTGGATAAATGTGAAACAACATGGAAAAGGTCATCCCTGAAAAAACTACAACACTATGGCTTCTCAAGAGAAGCCATTCTGATGCTAGGCTAGGATTGAGCACTTACTGCATTCAAGCAACATGCTAGAAGTTTGAGGTTCCAACTGGATCTATTTACCCTACATAGGAATATGTTGCTGAGTAGACAAGCTGCTGTTAAGGGGAGAGGCTGGCAAGTTTCTTAAACCAAATAACTGTCCCTAAACTCAGAAAAGCACTAACATTAGCACAGTTCAGTGTCCTTTCAAGAGTAGCTCCTGAGGGCAAATATAAGAAAATTCTTACAATCTAAGATTGTGACCTTATTCAGAAGGAACCATTAAATCCATAATTCATGTCCTGTTTACTAGGTCTTCTATAAGGATGCAAGGACCCAATTTATAACCCCCTATTTGGTGAAATAACCAGACAATTTTGATGTATTTATGTACAGTACAGTAACTTTTATCAGACTACTATGATTTCATTTCTTTGAATGTGGCTAAATTTTGTTATACCATCTGTAAAACCAGACATGTCCTGATCACCTCAACTACAGTACCTAGTTATAATTTTCTATTGTTTTTATTTTATTTGATATCAAAACTGTTTAGTTGTGTAAATTATTTTATTAACTTGAGGAATTCTGGTCAGTGATCATAATAAAGAGTACTACAACTAAAACTCCTCCTAACAGAGAAGTTGATCTGTTTGTAAAATTGTTCTTATTAGCACACTAGAACACCAACAGAACTGCAGACTTCTATGTAATGTATCTTTCAAAATAGATTCATCCATAATGTTTTTTAAGCATTTGATCTGTTCTATTCATGATTTGTGAAGAATCATGTTAAAAACAGTAATAAAATAGTATCTCACAATATGAGAAATTTTAGAAGAACTGGATTTAGAAGAACTGGATTCCTCCATGAGCACCGATTTGCTGGCCACCTCAGTCAGCAGATGTTAAAGGATGAAGAAGAGATAGGACCATATTTGCCAAGTGACCTGCTTTGCAACACTGAAGCTTCCCTGTGTCCTTCAGCTGCAGTGAAGGATGCTACCCTATTCCCACTGGGGGGATGTGAGGATGAGACAGCCAGAGTCTACGTGAGCTTTCAAGTCTTAAATTCATATTTACCCCCTTTTGGAGTATAATCTCTAAAGCAAATTATCTCTAAAGCAAATTATTTATGAAACTTTATCTTGGGTTGCTCAGAGGGAGGACAGAGTAAAAGAAATAGAAAGCCTTATCTGAAACCCCTGCAAATAAACCTATTTACAGTACTGTATCAGTGTACTTGAAGGTCATATCAACTGTGTGGGCTTTAACACTCCGTTTGAAGATTACAACCGAACACAAAAAAATTGGAACGTTGTGAAATTTGGTATCTAAACTAGACTGTGCTCCAGGAATATTAAAAAGAGATAATTTGCTATTTCAACTATTCCCAAAGTTGAAACAAAATTCAGCTGCAAGCATAATTGGTGTTTTTCATGGAATTGGGCTACAGCAAGCAAAATGCTTCAGGCAGGTCTCATTTAGCCACCATCATATTGGACGTATCACTGTTTGGAAACCCTGCAGCCCCTCCATCTCATGCAGTTCATTGGTACGGATTGTGAGAGATTAGATTTCTAAGCATTTCGTGAAGGAGCTGTGGAAGTATTTCCTAATTCTTTTTGACATAGTCAGAGATACACACAGTCTTTCCTTACTCCAAACCCTTCTCAGATGAACCATATTTTTTGTTTTTCTGCCTTGAAAAATAGAAAAGGCAGCATGTTCTGTCCACGGATACTATTTGCAGATCTTAAGAGACTGTGAAGGTAGCAGCAATGATTGCCATCTGGACTGCATTACCTAAGGGGCAGGGCTAACAGGATCCTATTAGTACAAATACAGAAAGAGCTTCTATTTTTAGCCTTCAAGGCTGGCCCACTTTCCCTTGAGAGGAAAAGAAAGGCTCATGTTCAACTAGCCTTTAAACTGGGTAATTTTCGACTCTAGCATCCCAATGGGTTTCATAGTTGACTGGAAATGTGCACGTTAGCAAAATTCCTAAGCCATTCTGTAATGCAAATGCCTTTTAACATTGATATGAGGACAGTCCTCACATCTGAAGAAATTCTAAGGAAAAGTTATTACTGTCAGACAGAAAACAACGGGAATATAAGAATGCTCTTATGTATACAGTAATATTCACTGGCATCATCCCAAACTGTGGTGGGCTGAGGTGGTAGAGAGCATCCTAGCTGGCGGAGATGGGAAAGAGCAGCCTCAACAAGTTGCTACCTGATAAACAGGGGTGTGTGTGTGGGTGGGGCTGGTGCAATAGGCCCACTGTGATTGCCATTGTGGGAAAATGCCCATTTCATGCCCATCACCTCCAAAAGATTAGGGAGTACAGGTTGAGATGAAGTAGCAATTATCTAAAACTAACTTGCATACATCCCAGTTAATAATTACAGAACCAGCATGTATTACCAAAACCTGGCTGAGTGAAGGGGATAATGTTTCCTTGTCAGAGATGGGTCCTTCAGCAAACCTGACATCAGGGCTGGGGGTGTGGGGAAGCTGCCTCTTTTAAGGACACCTTACCAGTGGTCAGGGACACTGTTCTTGAGATAGTGCGGTGTGAGTGCCCATGTATCAGGTTGGGCTTAGAGACAAGCTTACAGTCCTGTTGGTGTACCAACCAATCACTTTCTGAGCTGCTGAAACTGGCCTCTGGGGTATTGGTAGAGAACCCCCACCTCTTGGTATTGGGGGACTTGAACCTACCTACCTCGGGGACCAGCTCCAGTAAAGCTTAGGAGTTCATCTCCTCCATGGTGAGCTTGTCTCAAGTATTCTCAGGCCAGACTGTCAGCCTTCCTAGGTAACCAAACAGGAAACATGACTTTATTGTAGTCTTACAATAATTCTGCTTTATTGTAAGGCTACATTAACAGAATCTTGCAAGTCTGAAAGAACAAATCTCCCACCATCTCTTTTTAAAGCCTGATCAATTAGGGCAGATCCTTTCTAAGTTTCTTTCTCTGACCATTACGTTGCTGCAGGCTCCTCCCTTTTTCATCTGATTGTTCCCTAGGCAGCTTCTCTTACCCACATCCCTCAAGATTATTCCCACATACCATTACATAGACTCATGTGGGTAGTCCCTCTTTGAACTTTATTTTTGTCTCTGAGCAAATGGTTGGTGATCTGGAGAGGGAGACAATTTCTATCACCCCATTGCCATGGTCAGATCACACCCTGATCCAGATATGATTGAGAATTCCAGGTACCTCTGTAGGTCAGTGGGACCCATTCAGATGGTCCACTGCCTAATGTGACCAACTGGTTTCTAAATGGCCTTGGGGAGCTTCCTATTTCCCTGGTAGGCAAATTTACCCAATAACTGTTGCCCAATGGTGGCAGGAGGTGCACTGAGTGCTGGAAAGTATAATCCCTGAACAACCTCTTCCTGGTGGTCAATTTCAATTGTTGCCTTCATTTTCTGAGACCTTCTGGGAAGTGAAGCACCAGAAACAATGTCTGAAGACAAGAAGTGAATCTGACAGAGCACAGTTACACACTTATATTTGGGCAATAAGTGAGGCCAAAGGTGCCTACTTCTACTCTCTTATTGCACTGGTGGCTGTCATCAGTGATCTTATTTAGAATGACCAGCTCCGCTTTTTAGGGAAGGTTGTTCCTAGAAGCAGCAGATTATTTGGACCTTTTTAGTCAGGATTCAGGTCCAGGTATGGGACAGAGACAGCACTGGTCACTCTCTTGAATGACCTGTGTTAGAACTTGGGTGGGAATAATGCAGCTCTCTTCATCTTTTTGGACCTCTTGGT
The DNA here is from genome assembly GCF_035149785.1 of Candoia aspera. Taxonomy (NCBI): domain Eukaryota; kingdom Metazoa; phylum Chordata; class Lepidosauria; order Squamata; family Candoiidae; genus Candoia; species Candoia aspera. The sequence continues at coordinate 196,008,263 of NC_086153.1, read as the reverse complement.
AGGTTTTGATACCACCAGTCATGATATCTTACAGGACTGCCCACAGAGGTTGGGGATTTGAAGCATTGTTTTGCAGTTGTTCCTGTCCTTCCTCAATGGGTGGATGAGCGGGTGGAATTGCTCCTCTTTCTTTTGCTCTTTAACCGCTCTGTGAAGGTGCTGGTGAAGTCATCTGATGATTCAGGATGCTCACATCACCATCCAGGCTGTAAGGGAGATGCTAATAATGCCCTTTCCTGGTGCCCGGAGGTTCTAAAGACCTGGATGGGAGAGAACATACTGAAGGTGCACCCAAGTCAGAGTTACTGTTTGTACATCAGGGTTCTCTGTCAACACCAATAGTATCTCTAGATAATAGATGCTATTTACACAAGAGCATTTAGTCTGACCTCTCTGTCATGACCTTCCCGTCTTGGGTGGCCCTTCACAGTTTAGCTCAGGGCATCATTGAGGTGCTCAAGCTCCAGCACCATGACAAGGTAACGATCCTTTGCTGAAGCTGGCTTGCAGCTAAACCTCAAAAAAACCAAGATTATGGCAACCAGCTTGATTGATAACTGGCAAATAGAGGGAGAAAATGTAGAAGCAGTGAAAGACTTTGTATTTCTAGGTGCGAAGATTACTGCAGATGCTGACTGCAGTCAGGAAATCAGAAGACGCTTAATCCTTGGGAGAAGAGCAATGACAAATCTCAATAAAATAGTCAAGAGCAGAGACATCACATTGACAACAAAGGTCCGCATAGTCAAAGCAATGGTATTCCTATAGTAACATATGGCTGCGAGAGCTGGACCATAAGGAAGGCTGAGCGAAGGAAGATCGATGCTTTTGAACTGTGGTGTTGGAGGAAAATCCTGAGAGTGCCTTGGACTGCAAGAAGATCCAACCAGTCCATCCTCCAGGAAATAAAGCCAGACTGCTCACTTGAGGGAATGGTATTAAAGGCAAAACTGAAATACTTTGGCCACATAATGAGAAGACAGGACACCCTGGAGAAGATGCTGATGCTAGGGAGAGTGGAAGGCAAAAGGAAGAGGGGCCGACCAAGGGCAAGATGGATGGATGATATTCTAGAGGTGACGGACTCGTCCCTTGGGGAACTGGGAGTGTTGACGACCGACAGGAAGCTCTGGCGTGGGCTGGTCCATGAAGTCACGAAGTCAGAAGCGACTGAATGAATAAACAACAACACACAAGAGCAGGTTCACAATTTGGGGTCCCTCTGGAGGCTGTGGCTAGAGGGGCTTATGCCCAGCTTCAGTTGGTACACCAATTGTAACCCTATCTCATGTAGGAAGTTACAGTAACTCATAACTCATGACCACCTGATTCAACTACTGCAATGATCTTTACCTGGGGTACCCTCAAAGACAACTCAGAAACTGGAGAAAATGCAGCAGCCCACATGCACTAACTGGCACCTGGTGTTCAGAACACATAAACTTATTTTGTGGGTCCTGCATTGGCTGCCAATTGGTTTCCAGGTACAATTTAAGGTGCCGGTGTTGACCTATTAATCCCATGATACTTATAATTGCAAGGCCGCCTCCTCCAACCAGAATTGGCTCAACCAACTAGCTTTTTCAGGGAGCAGTTGCTTGCAGCCCCATATTCAGAGAGTGGAGACAGCCAAGGCTGCTTTTCTGTGGCAGCAACATAAACTACTGAGTGTTGTTAGATTGTGGCAAATACAAGTTTAGTAAACAAAGAAACGAACTAAGAACTAAGATTAAATCACTATTATTGGAGGTTGCATGGCTGTAGAAATCAGATGGGGCAAGTTAATGGTATGACAGTTGGACTACTGCAAAAGGATGGAACCAGTCGATGATTTGAGTAAATTGCCGTGGAACATTAAGGGAATTACTTTCATGTAAACATCTTTGGTAATCGGGAATTTTAAGACTGTGATTTGTTGATGATGCTGCACCTTTTCCTCACAAGGAGCCAATATTTTCAAAATGAGATACTGTAATCAAACTAGTTAAATCTTAATTTTTGCATCTGAGATTTCTTTGGCCTTCGCATATGTTTAAATGCTTGTTTTGTAAGTAACTAACAAAACATGACTAAAAAGAGAAAAAAATAGTTGTTAATGTTTTATATATTGTGTATATATTCACGTAGAATATAATGAAGTGTATACTCTAAGTATGTTTACTCAAAAGTAAGCACTGCTGAATTCAACAAGGTTTTCTCCTAGTAAGCTGTGTTTAAGACTGCAACTTCATCATCTGAAGAAGTGCATTGTTTGAATCTCCACTTACAGTAGACCATTGAAACTTATGGGACTTGATTGAGTAATGATTAATAAGATCCACTGATATTTATATTCCATTAATTTCAGTGGGGCTTGTGAATTATTACTTACATCCCATCATTTTTAATGTTGCCGTAATTATAATCTGTCTGCAATTTCAGGGCAAGACATTCATGTTTTAAAAACACTTTTTATTTGCATGAAATTTTTGAGGGAATTTGTCTCTAGAAAATCAAATATAAAAAAGGTATAAAGGTTATCAAGATTTCCCAGACTAGCCTTTAAATAGAAGGGATATAGAGCAAAAGTGCTTTGTACTATCACTAAATTAGGTAAAGGTAAAGGTTTCCCTTGACGTAAAGTCCAGTCGTGTCCGACTCTAGGGGGCGGTGCTCATCTCCGTTTCTAAGCCTTGGAGCCGGCGTTGTCATAGACACTTCCGGGTCATGTGGCCAGCATGACTCATGGAACGCCGTTACCTTCCCGCCGAAGCGGTACCTATATGCAGCATTTCCTGTATTTCTGCTTGGATTAATCTTTACACAAAGGAAATGGCACATTGGACTGAGCTGCAATTTTGTGTACATTTGCTGTGTCTACTAAATACAGAAGGATTTATGTCTGTATGTATCTGCACATCTCTACTAACACATTACCATGGTAAATAGGTCCACACTTCACACAAAACTATAACCTGTGGATTTAATGTTGATTTAATATTTCTCACTGTTTTAATGCTTTTTTTTTTTTTAGTTTTATATGCTGCCCAGAGTCCACTGGAGTTGGGCAGCCAATACATTTCAATAAATAATAATAAATAATATAGCTTTACTATGGTTTACTGAACTGGGTTCACCAAGGCCATGACCTTGAAGCCACAGTGGCTGAGATCACATTACATAAAGCTGAAACCAAACAACCAAACATCAACTCAGTCAGATATGTGAACCAGGTCTGTTTTTGCTTTTCTTACACAACTCTAATGTCAGGTATGAAACAACCCTATCAGAGCAGAAGATGTCTTTTGTATGTGGAAGGCACCTCAGTCTTTCATGTTTAACATTCTAATTGTGTTTCTCCTCTTTCTGTCTTTATACAGTATGAAAGAAGTCATGGAAAAACAACTGTTGGGAAAAATTAATAGTATGCCTCATTCATAAAAAACAAATACTTAATAATTGGGCCTGTAAACATTGAACATTTGTGATATTGTCAATTGCCAATTAGTCATTGTTTCATCAATGTAAAGTGTGTTTTAATATATCTGCTGAATTACATAATATTGTATAGATAATATTTGGGGTACAAATTTCTTTTTAATATTACTGTCTCAGAAACTGGACTGGAAATTTGAAATATGATAAACTTTAAAGCAATCAGCCAGAAATGTGCGTAAGACATGCAAAGCTAAAACTGCAAGGTGGATTAATTTTTTAAAAAACCTTTTCTGCTTTACTGGTCTAAGAGAAAGGTATCAAGCACGGCATAACATGCTCTCTTCCAGTGAGTTTACACATAAACACATGCTTTATTGCTATAAAAAATCAATCCTCTAAATTTAGCAAAGCAATGGATATTGATATTGATTTTTCTATGTGAACAATAACATACTTGAACTACAGCAAGAACTTTATATTACAGTAAATATTAAGAATGATAAATAGAAAGCAATATGCATATTCAAATCTCATTTTGCACTGAGATTAGAATACTCTAAATCTATAGCAGATTTAATACAAATAGAAGTAGCTATTTACTTTGCCTTCCAGCACCTATGTGGAGTTACAGTGGTTTAAATTTACTTTTAAATATATTAGAATAATTATAAAATAACAAAACAGGTATGAATTTTTAAAATATTGTATTTTGGTGTTTTTTTTCTTTTGTCTATGAACAGGTATTTTATAAATATTAAAAGAACTTAGCCATATGTCACAGACTTACATTGTCCTTAGGCCTTGGGGTTGTCTTCTGCGTAGAAATAATTTTTACCAGTTTTTGAACAGAGAAATCATATAATGTTAATTTTAAAGTCCCACATTTAAATGTAAGTATGCAAATATGTGAAAACTAGAACCTGATACTTGGGAACAACTCAAAATAAAAATTTAATTTGTATGGAAAAGACTGTTTAAAGTTCTTTATGACCTATCCTGCCAATTAATTAAATGAAACCAAATACTTTTAAAAACACAATTTATAGAATAATATTGACGCTAGATCTCACTTTCATTTGAATGCTGCTTATCTCAAAATCTATCTACAAGCCTTTTCCTTATAGCCTTCTTTATGAGGGCTCCTTCGGAATCTTACATTTCTTGGTTACTGAACATTGTCATTGCTGTGTTTTATCTTCCAAATAACAAGACATCATCTGAAATCGAAGCTGTTAATTTGCTTAGTATGTAAGTGCAACTCAAGTCTGATGGGGCTCTTGAATTATCATGGCATCAGAGCTCCCCAAGCCCACATTCAGCACCAGACTATATGCTGCATTGTAGAAAAATACTGTATTTTGTTGCATTCTAGGAATAAAGGGCCAAAAAGACCAACAGAACTTGTGAGTCCCTGTTCCCCCCAAAACAGAAAACTGCTAGTACCTAATATCTAAAGATGTTCTCACTCCACAATCTGCTGCCGCATAGATAATAGTCGAACCCCAATTCTGTGATGTGTGTCACTGAACCACTGCTCCCCTTAAAGAGAGCAAAGAGGCATTAATGATTTGCATGAATTATTTCTCCGCCACCAGCCCGTTCTTCCCTTGTTCCCTTCAGAATAAAGCTGCTGGGGAAAGGTATGTAGTAGCTATCAGTGCCTCCGCAGAGAGCTGGTCAGTTAAGTGTTTCAGTAGTTTACGTGAATTCTTTTCCTGTTCACGAATCATTCATTAACAGATACAGTGATTTCTGTGAATGTGCATTCTTTCTAAATTTTGGCCAAGAGTTCTGGACTTCGTAAATTCTTTGCAGATTTCATCCTTGATTTATGTCTCTTTAGTTTTGGCTGCAATGATATCATTAGAATCGAATTTTATTTCTTTTGTTCCTTGACTCAATAACAGGAACCTTTTAAGTGAGGAAGACCCATAGAAAACGGTGAATAACTGATACCATTGTGTACACGTGACACCTCCTTTCCTTCTAGAAAGCATTAACTAGCAAAATTGTTTCTGAATGTAAAGATGAAACCAAATGCATTCTTATGTCCTATCTTATGAACCAGATATGTATTTAAGTAATGTTTCATATTGCCATATTCTTGTACACATATTACATGAACATTAAGCATCATTGCCATTCCTGAAGATTATTTAGGAAGGAGTACAAAGCACAACAGTTTCCCAAACAATTGTGTCAACAAAAACGTATTTGCAAGAATGTTCATGAATAGTAAAGAAAAAGAAGTATGAACATGGATAAACCAAACAGTCAGTTGAAAACTGAATGAATGTTCGTGAACACTACAGTAATTGACCAGCTCTTACCCTATTCCACTGCTGACTTCTCAATTCATGAATTTCTTGTTTAAAGGGATTTGTTGAAATTAAGGGGTGGTTAGATGCACCTGAAATTCATGTATCGAGTCAGTTTCAATTTACAATATTTCTTTTTAGAAATTTTGTAGAAAAGATATGCAACCTGATGGATACAATTTGAGGAAATGAGCTCCAATCATCTGAATCTCATTTCATGTATTGGTGTTTTTTTTTTAAATCTAAGTACTATTTAGACAGCATATTATTAGCTGTTCATCTCACTAGACAGGTTCTTTTATCATTAATCAAAAGCTGTTTCCTCTTATGTTTCCATGAAGTGGCAAAAACATTCTCTAAAAATAACGTTTGAACAACATGCAGTTTGAATCAGGTTGTATGCAGAGGGCAAATTCATATTTTCAACAGAAATATTTTGAGCTTCACTACTGATTTCAGTACAGTCACAACCACTAACTTTAAGAAAGACAAGAAAACAGGGATAAAGCATAAGAATATTTTCTGAGATAGGAATTAAGACAGGATCCTGACTTACCCAGAAAGCAACCGAATAATAATGCATGATTTGTGTAGATAATGCTGGAATTATTTTAACTCTACTGAGAATTATTAGCTAGTGTGGGAAAAAAAGAATCAATTGAATTGTTTGGTTAATTAGCCATTTAACAGGTTTAGTCCAATTAATGAGATCACACTATGTTTAAAGATTATAAAAATATCTCTGTATAGCACAATTAATCAATACTTTTGAATGCTACTAATATTTAAATAGTTCAGTGTAAAGAGACTGAGACATGATCGTATTTGGAGAACTGATGCTAGTCAAATGTGACCAGCTAAATGAAAGCCTAAATGTAGCCTGTGTATATTTCCATTAATTTTGACAAGGACAGTTCTTTTCCTATTAATTTCAATACTTAGGTCAGATTTTTTGAGAACAGCATACTGTTTTAAACAGTTGCGTGGCATAAACCATGTTCATGAAAGAGATATTCAGGAGAAATCAAACCAAATTGACTAACTTTTGAAGTTCCTATTAGCAAATCTGCTTAAATATATTTAAGATCAAACTCCTCAAATTGGCTAGAAAGTAAAGTAATATAAATCACCCGGCTAATAGGTAGCATTAAAAAAGGCTCATATTTAGCTAATGAAATCTATCTACTACCTATAAATATGCAATTGTATGAAAGGGCGGCACTTTTGCATGGATTGATCATTCTCCACTGGACATGCACAGAACATTCATTAGACTTAGGCATGCACTTTATTTATGATCAAGCTTCTTCTCATTTTGTCTTACCCTCATCCCTTCAAATCTTGACAAGGCTCTTAAAGGCCTCAATGCTCTCAGTGTCCTAAGGGATTTAATGGCACCAAGTTCTGAATAACCCAGTGCATTTGCTGTTAAACTAACCAAAGATACCTGTGGGGGTGAAAAAATGATAAATAAAATCATCCTTTTGTATTTAAAGCTGTAGCATTTTTAGTAATGTGCAGTCTGGAGGAACTATAGAACTTTAGTAATGTGCAGTCTGGAGGAACTATAGAACTGGGGACATCCCAAAGATAAACAGGTTCTTGCATGAACTTGAGATCCTTCAGCATCAGCTTTGTACTTGGGTATGTGGGACTGTGAGGAACAGGTTGCTAGCACAGTCTGCTAAACTATATATTTTTAAAATTAAGATTTATTAAATAAGTCATGACTGGGTTCATATAAGCTATTATGTCATTAATCATTGTTTGCCATCCACAGCAGTTGAGTTCAAACATTATGGTTTAGTATGTGTACTCCAATTAGCAGAAGCTCAGTAAAAAACATACTTATGCTACACTACAGGCATGGCAATGACATTTTATTTGGGAATACTTTAATGAAAAGCAGGCTAAGTACTCTTTTTTAACAAGTAAGTAAGTACATTTAAAATCTGGCAAACCTTTATTTGCAATAAAATATGTACCACTAGTAGGCATTCAACAGAATTCCAATATTCTACTTCTACTGATAGCACAGGCCTTGATGATGAAGTGGAAATGATTAATTTAATTTCCTCCTTCAAGCACCTTACCCTTCCAATGTCTGATCTGAAGGATCTCTCTTAAAAGCAGGCATCATAGGAAGAGGGGAACGATGGGAGAGGGGGAACCAATTCCTTCAACTTTCACAAAAAGAGCACTGAATTCTACCCCTGGTGTTAAATTATTTTTAACTTGTTATAGACCCTATTGTCAACAAAGCCATACTTATTCTTCATAAATTGAAAAGGTCATGTGGAATGCTTTGATCTGAATTCTTCAAATCTGAGGGGACTCTTAACACTATGCTAGGACATCGTGTATTTAAAACACTCAGATGCTATTTTACTGACATAAAAGGAAATAGCATCACAGAATCATTTCTTAGCCTTTCAATACCCCAATTTGGGTATTATATAAACTAGAATGCTAATGTGGTTAAGCCTTGGCCCTGCTAATATCACCCAAATGACCCTGGATTCTGTGCAGGACTTGTGAATTCAGAATGCTTGAGTGGGGCTTCCAGGGAAATGTTACATAGGCTTAGACTATTCTCACAACTTGTTTGGAGAGAGGTCTATGAACTGGCTTCCATTTTTCTGATCATTGACTCTGCTATCCTGAGAGTGCCAAGCACTATATGGAAATCAAGTTTTCCAAAGGAGTATTGATCAAAGCAAACAACAACGTAAAATGTTAAAAGGGAAGAAGTTGTGGCAATTTTTTAAAAGAGCTTAATAAAAATATCCTACATAGTAATAGAAAATATATTCTGTCTGAGTGTGGATCATTATGTAGTCCAAACAATACCATCCCAAATAGCAAGACTGGGGTAGGAACCATAAAATAAAGAGCAGCTCAGGAAGAGAAAGTAGAAAACCTGGGCAGTGGATGAAATGAAAGAAGAACTTTAGCAGACTATCTTGGAAAAAGGCATGGTGCGATAGCTGGCTAGCTGGCTGAAATCCTAAATGAGAATATTTTATACTGTGAAGTTTTACTGCAGTTTCTACTTGAGACATAGATAATACTTAGACAATGAGTACCTACATCAACAATCAGGAAGTCCAGCCAACACCAGGCATTAGTAAAGTATGTTTGATATCCATAAGCCACCCACTTCAGAAGCATTTCAAGAATGAAGATGTAAGTGAAGACCTTGTCAGCATATTCCAATATGGTCTTGATCGTTTTCCTCTGTTCTATGTATACGTCTTCAAATGCCTGTAAATGGTACCCAAGTTTTAGTTTCTATTCAGTTAAAAAAATAATACAAAGCCATATATTTCTTCCACTTTTGTACAAAGAGTTTAGATCAATTAGTTAAACTATACAGGCAAAGAGTGTACATTCCAGGCTATTATCTTTAAATCACTTAAACTGTTTCCTTCCACAAAGAAGTAGGATGCATTATTTCTGGCAATCCAAATCTATCGTTATAATGAATGTTTATGATGATTTGTTATATTTACCACCAAGTTTTCCTGGATTCTTTGCTACATTTACCACCAATAAAAAGTTAAAACTAAAACACCAAATTAAAATCAAGAATATTACAATGAATTAAGATTATTATTAAGTAGAAGTCTAAGCTTCGACTTTTTTTATTGTTTGCATTGCCTTTTAAATATTGTAAGCTGCCCAGAGTCATTATTTTGAGATGGGCTATATAAATCAAATACACACACACAAACACACACACACACACACGTACATACACATATTTGATTTATATAAGCTATGTAAACAAGCAAGCAAGCAAACAGGGTTTTTTTAAGGCCTTTTCAGAAAACAAAAATGCTAAGTTTCTGAAATCAGCAGAGAGTATAATCAAAGACTTGGGGTGACTACAGAGAAGGCTTAACCATGAGTCTCTATGATCTAAGCCCACAGAAACAATAGGTAAACCTCCTCAGATGACCACAACAAGCTGGGATAGGAGGATCATAGACACCAAAGTAGTATCTAGTATAACCCAAGAGTACAAGAATAGCCCTGCTGAATCAGGCCAAGGCCCATCTTACACCATCGTTTTGTTTCTAATAACCAACCAGATTTGACTGGCCTGCTCACAAAAAGGAGACACACTCTTCCCCTACCATGTCCCCATGCAACTGGATTTGGAGGTATGCTAACCTCAGTTGGGGAGGTAATATTTAGTCTTCAAGACTAATAGCCCCTAATAACCTGGGTCCAAGTTATAAAAAAATAACTTTCACAATATCTTAGCAGATCTGCTACTATAATTGCAGGTCTGTCTGATATTGCCCCTCCATGGCACTACCCATTAGTGTACTCCTCAATGGCAAAAATATTTCTTTTAATCTAGCCACAAAATTTTACCTTCCCCTCCTCCAAGTATAAAAAGGATGTTATCCATTCAAAGGCTTTTCCAGTTCTGAAATATATTTCATTTGGTTTTGGTTTTGAAAAGTGCAAATATTTTTACATTTACAATGTAACCCTCTCCCCCAACATTTTTTAAAAAAAGATTTATTATTTTCACTTACCAAAGCACCACTGCTAAGAAGAATCATAAAGACAATGAAGGTTTCAAACCAATTGTGTTCAACTATTCGGAAACAAGTTTTTCTGAGATTCCACCATTGTTTTCCTCTTCCCTCTTCTACATTGACTTGACAACACTTGAATCTTTGTACACAACCTAAAATGCATTAAGTGTTAAGAAGATGAAAGAGAAACAACAACAACAACAAAAATGTTTTACATTTCTTGATCTAAGACTGTCTGGCAATGACAGAACTGTAGCCTTTTCACAATGATTTTTCTTTTTTATTAAGTAGATTTATATTCTATCCTTCATTAAGGAGATCTATGTAGTGCTTTCTTCTTCAACTTTAACTCACAATAAGCCTGTGAAGTAGGCTGAGCTGAGAAAGAGTGACTGGCCTAGAGTCATCTAGTGAACTTCTGTGGACAGGTAGAGTAGAACCTGGGTCTCCCCACTCCTAATCCAACAGTTTAACCACCAAAATCACACAAAATTTGATTTGCATTCCTTTCAATTGTATGTCTTCCAGTAATACAATAAACTAAACAAAAAGCTTGGATACTTAATCTTCCCTGACCTTCTGTAAAACAAGCTTCAGGTTCAAGAGCTTCCTCAGGTTCTGCCTCTGGTTGTTCTTCAGCAGGGAGCCCAATATCAACTGTGCTTCCTTCAGATGAGCTAGAAGAATTTAGTTTCTGTTAAAGGAAAGAAATGTAGTTAATACATTCTAAAATAATACAGACACAAAAAACTCCAGCCATCATTAGATGTCCTTTTAAAATGCTATATGGTCTCTTTGGAAAAACAATAAACATTAACCAGAAATAGGAACATTACTCTGAAATAGATATTGCAAATTAGCACATGAATGGACAAAGAAGGATTTACTGCTCAGTAACATGTAGGTCTGCACTACAGTGTGGATGTTTAGTGCTCTCTTAATGGTTTCTGTAAGTTTCATTTCTGAGGCAAAGTTAATCGAAGCCTGATGCTAAGGTATGATCAAACAACAATAGCATTGTGCCTTGGGGAGAATAACAGCATTTTACACAATAGCTAGTAAAGAAGTAGTAACAAGAGAACAACGTGGCTAAATGCATTCTGAATTTGATGATGACTGAATGTCACATAGAACATTTGGAAGCACAGAAAGAAGGAAACATATCAAACTAGAGATCTTCTGGAAAGCATGGTGGTAGACTGAATGGTTACTGCATTAATTCCACTGAAAGGACTAAGGACTAGAGAAGTAAAAGATGGAATGTGAGAGGGAAACAAAAACTAAGGAGTTTAAATAAAAGCAGAGAGGAAGATCACAGGTGAAAACTGTCATGGTAACCCCAAAAGAACTGAAGAAAAATGCCTGTGGGAGAGAAGAGAAAATGAAAAGAAAGGATAGCTGATTAGATAACCATTTTCTGTCTCTGTCCAATCATCCAGAGCTTCTTTTTTTCCCCTTTCTTATAAAGATGAGGAATTAGATACAAAAAAAAAGAGAATCAAATCAAATGGGAAGCAGAAGATGGAAAATACAGCTGCAATCAGATCTGTGAAATAATCAACATCTAAGCACACAACTTTTTATAAAGCCCTATAAAGACAGGACTGTTGGTTGCTTGGCTTTCTACTAGGAAGTATACCATACTTAAAAAATAATAATACTCTGATCTGTCACATTGCAGTACTCATTTTTTTAGTAGCCTTTTTTTTTAGTAGTCATGTTATTATGGATCTCTACCATCATTACAAATCATGGAATACTTTGGCATAGATTTTAATAGGTTGCCTATATCACTCAGACGACCATCCACACAACATGGTGCCAGGGCACAATTGGCTCTGGGCCTGTCAGACCAGATGATTTCCAGAGTGGAGCCTGCATTGTTGGTCTGCCTAGCTAGTTTACTGTATTGGAGTTTTATGGACTGTCTGTTCTCCCTTTGTGGGAAACTCATGTGTGTTCCTACTTCCAAGCTCCTGGACTCAAGCAAGCCATTCTGATTCAAGATAGTTGAATTAGCCCAGATATCTTCTCAGCTTATGCTATCTGTCAGTGCCTCAGGCTCTGAGAAGATAGCGTAAACTGAGAAGATAACGTAAACTGAGAAGATATCTGGGCTATTTCAACTATCTTGAATCAGAATGGCTTGCTTGAAGCCAAAGCATCTGCCTGCCTTTGTGAGTCCTTTTTGGACCCAGCTTCTCTGGTGATTGTTTCTTCCACATGGTTCCCTTCAGAACGCTATCTTCTCAGCTTACGCTACCTTCCCAGTGCCTCAGCGTAAAAGATGCTTTGGCTTCTCCTGAGAGGGCTAAGTGAAAAAGGCAAAAGGTAGGTGCGGGGAACTGGGAGAGGAGGCAGCTGGGTGAAGGAATGCAGGCTGGGGAAGGTGGAACTTGCTATTGGTGGCCGTGCACCCATGCAGGGCGCTTCCCGCCCCACAAGGCAGGGTGCAGGGCTTCCAAAAGGGCAGAGATGGTGGGGAGATAGGTTGGGGGGAGATAGGCGGGGGGAAGTTGAAGGCGGTGTTCAGGGCTGGGAGGAACCAAACTGGGAATAACTTGGATTGAGGTGGGTGCTCAGGCTAACGGCAGGTAAAATTCACTTAATGATGGCAAGGGGAATTGTTAGGATTGCCATTGCTAAGCGATGCCATCTCGCTTTACAACTGCATGGCTTAGCGATGGAAATTCCAGGCTACCTGTATTTGCAAATGGTCGCTAAAATGAGGTAGCTGCTTGATGACGAAAGGCTGTATTGTCCAAGGATTCATTGGAGGGAGATTTTATATTCTAATCCATTTGCATGAAAGTATTTCACACTGTCTAATCTCTGAAAAATACCCCCACCCATTTCAGAAATATTTCTTATGCCCTAAATCATGTACATTAATAGCATTTAAAAGCTTACTTCTTTGCTTTCTTCCAAATCAGACTCACTACTGAACTCCTCGGTATTTAAATTTTCAAAATCAGATTCCCCAACAGCAATTGGTACAGTCACAGTCAGACTTGGGTTGTTAATGAATGACATGTAATCACTTTCATCTACCACGTATTTTTCCACACTGCTGCCGGTGCCTATGCCACTGGTGGTGGTTCCATTTCCTTCTCTAAAATAATCAAGATCTTTGGTAATTTCCATGGTGTGGTTAGAGATGCAGCTGTTCTTATTGTGGAGCTCCTCAAGCGGCTTGATTTCATCTAGAGCTTTTTGCTTTTTGACAAAGGATTTCTGGATGAATTCATGGATTTTTCTTTTCATAAAATCCATTCCTTTATCAATTCTCGCCACCGCAATCTGGAGATTGTTCATTTCATTATCATCATCCGAGGCAGCAAGGTTATCTGCACTAAATGAGCTCAGGAGCAAGGCCAAAAAGAGATTCAGCACCTAAAGGAGAGAAGGAAAATTCATCCTTGGTTTTGTTCAGAAGATGCTATGCATTGGAATAATTCATTTGAAATATATTAACGACTCACAACCTAGTCCATGTATCAAGCATTGTAAGTACACAAGGAATGTATGAGTTTTAGGCTGTGCTAACAAAGATAAAGGCCAACAGGACACATGCACACACATAGCCACACAGCCTGAGCTCACACATCCAGCTAAAGCATTCCTTAGGGTATAATGGGTACAGATGTTTACAGAACCTATATCACCTCTGAAACCCCCTCCCAAAATGGCACCTGGCTTTGGCCAAGTCACAGAAAGCTCAGGGCTGCCCTTGAGCCAATGGAAGTTCTGTAACCCTGCCTTGGAAGATGAGTGTTTATGGATTCTCATTGCATAGTCTATAGGTTTCCTCCTAATTTATGAATCTTGAAGGAAAGATTGACTTCATGAACATGAATCTTCATGAATTCAAAAGGGTTCACAAACTTTGAAGCACCACTGTATTTTTGTAGGTTGGCAAATAAGTTTCTTTTAGCAAATATTTTTAGTATTTCATTTTGGCAGATTGCCTTTGGCCCAGGAGAGATCAGAAAAGTCAGGAGAGATCAGAAAAGTCACACACCAGGCATTTCTATAAAAATAATTTTATTTACAGAAAGCAAAACATATTTAAAAGCTTCTGCATTCTTACAGGCTCTCAGTGAGAGCTGCTTAACTCTCTACATGCCTACACAGAAGGGAAACTGAAACTAAAACAAGTCCAGGCAAGTTCTTCCCCCCAGGTGCAAAAATTAACGACTGAAAAGGGGACAGTTAAATTCAACCTCTTCACCCGGCCAAAATGATTAGTTACATAGTAACCTTAATCTGTAGTAGAAAACATTAACACTCCCCTTTTTATACTACAGAATAAGATGCAAACCAATTTTCTTTGACAACTCTGTCTTTCCATTCACATTACTTTAACATTATCTCCCCTTTGGTTTAACAGAAAGCTATCATCCTTCTTCCTGTGTATTTCCAAACCTAGGTTATTTGTTATAGTTCCAAGGCTTTTTAATGTGAAATGGCTTTTCATGCAGGCTTCAAAATCAAGCCTTTGTTTTTCTGTTGGTGTGAACAGCAGCAAATCATCAACATAAACGCACAGATACATACAGCCTTGTTTGTCTTTCTTCATATATACACATGGATCTGCTTTTTCTTTTTCAAAACCAAAATTCTGCAGTTTTTCGTCTAATTTTTGGTTTCAGGATCTAGCAGCTTGTTTTAATCCAAAGATTGACTTCTGCAGTTCACAGACTAGATTCTCCCCTTTTTCATAGCCAGGGGGTTGCTGCATGTATAATTTGTGGTCTAAATCACCATAGAGAAATGCAGTTTGAATGTCATAGTGGTGAACTGACATTCCTTTGAGTGCAGCAATTTTTAACAGTAATCTAATTGATTCACCTTTAGTAACTGGTGCAAAAGTCTTGTCAAAGTCTAAATCTTTCCTTTGAGTGAACCCTTTTGCAACTAACCTTGCTTTATATTTTTGGATTTTGCCATCAGCATCCCTTTTCAGTTTGAAAACCCACCTGCAACGTAGGCAGTGTTCATTGGGAGGTAGATTTACCAGTTTCCATGTTTTATTTTCTTTCAAGGATGCTAACTACTGCTGCATGGCAGAATGCCAATTTTGTGCAATCTCAGGTGGTAAAGCATTCACTTGTTCTAAAGACTCAGGTTCTGTTAATACATGAAATGCCTTTACTGTTTCAGCCTGAAAACGTGATGGAGGAATGCCTTTATTACTTCTCTGAGATCTGCGAGGTAATACAGGGCTTAAATTCTGACTCCTATCACTGTCCTGAGAAGCATCTGTCTCATCAGACAGATCTTCAGTTTGCTTTTCTGGTTTAATGTCCTCATCAGGCAAAAGATCACCATCAGCAAGTCCTTGCTGTTCTCTTGTGGTGGTCAGATCAACTGGACAGCTAGAGTTTAATCTCCCCCAGTTTTGTTCAGCAAAAGAAGCGCTTTTGCTAATTATTTTCTCTCCCATTACGAACCTGTAGCTCCTTTGGCTTTGTTCATAGCCAACAAAGATGGCTTTCTTTGTTGTGGGGCCTCCTTTCCTTCTCTGTTGTTTTGGAATATGAACTGATGCAGTGCTACCAAACACTCTAAGATGGTTTACCTTTGGTTTCACACCATAAAACAAATGGAATGGAGTATCCTGAATCACAGTTATACAATCTGTTTTGTACATAACAGGCAGTTGATATTGCCTCTCCCCAGTACTTAAAAGATAATTGTGAATCTTTAATCATGCATTCCATCGCATTTTGCAAGGTTCTGCCCTTTCTTTCAGCAACACCATTTTGCTGAGGGGTGTAAGGGTTAGAAAGAATTTGTTCTATCCCCTTTTCCACTAGGAACCTTCTGAATTTGTGAGAAAGGTATTCTCCTCCTCTATCACATTGGAGTGCAGATACAGGCCTAGGGAATTTTCCATTTGCCCATGTCACAAAACTTTTAAATTTCTCAAATGCCTCATCTTTATGTTTTAAGATGTAGATAAATGTGTATCTTGAGAAATCATCAATGATGGTCATTGCATACCTTGCTTGTCCAACACTTGGAGCAAAAGGACCAATAATGTCAGAGTGTACAATTTCCAAAGGTCTAGTTGTAACTCTGTCACTGTGCTTACTCACAGGAGCTTTTAGTGTTTTGCATTCTTTGCAAACTACACAGTCTAAGTATTTATCACAGGGTTTTATCTTTAGGTCAGCACACAGCTGTGGCATTTGTGCTATATACTTGAAATTAGCATGACCAAATCTCCTGTGCATCAGGTGTACACATTGGTCATGATATGGAGTGTTGCCAACTGCAGCCTTGCAGCTTGGCTTCCTTGCATTTTGCACAATGTACAAGGAGTCTTTTAATATACCAGTAGCACACAATTTTCCATGTTTACGTATCTCACAACCATTTTTCTTAAATGTTATGACATACCCTAATGCAGCCAATTGTGCCACAGATAAAAGGTTTGATTGTAAATTTGGCACATACAACACACCTTTTACAGTTTCTCCCAAGCAGGATAAATACAAGTCACCTTGTCCCATAATTTTGGTCACAGACCCATCAGCCAAAAATACACTTTGTCTTTCAGTTTTAGACAGTGACACAAAAGAGCTTTTACAATTACATAAATGACAATTGGCCCCAGAATCTAACACCCATACATCAGAATTACCCTTCTCAGCAACCTGTGCAATTTGGCTTGTCTGAAGAGCCTTCTTCTGTGTTGCCCTTGTGTTCTTCTTCTCTGTCTTTCTACTCTTGGGTCTCAAGGCACAGTCTTTCTGCAAATGTCCAGCTGAACCACAGGTGAAGCATCACTGGCTGGCTAGCGCTGTGGCCTCAGCTTCCTTTTCCTTCTTTTCCCTTGTTTTCTGGTATTGCAGCTTTCCAGAAGAGATGGGGGGGATCTTTCCTCTCTCTTCTCCCATTCAGCGAGTAAGCGCTGTATAACATACGATGGGGGGAGTTCTGCTTCAGGCATAGCTTCCAGGGTACAAATCAGCGTGTCCCACATTTCATTCAGTGAGGACAGGAGGATATAGGATTTTGTGAGAGGTATAAATTCCATTCCTTTCTCCTGCAACTCAACAAACAGCTGCTGAATATAATGCAGGTGCTCAGGAAGGCTATCTCCTTCTGCAAGGTAGGCTTTGTACAGCTTTTTTGTCAGGGTAACTTTACTCCCTGCTGTTGCCTTTACATACAAGTCTCTTAAAGCGTCCCAAAGTTGCTTTGCAGACTGCATACCTCGCACGTGGACTAGCTGATTGTCCTCAACTCCCAGGATAATGGTGGCTCTAGCCCGCTCATCCTGTCTCAGCCATTCAGCACTGGGATTTTGGGGGGTTTGCTCACCAATTGGCAGCCAAAGATTGTCTCTGCGAAGATACATCTCCATCTTCAGGGCCCAATTCAAATAGTTGGTCTCTGATAGGCACTCCAGAGGCATTGCTGAGGGCTGGGAGGTAGCCTTCTTCCTTCTTTTGCAAGTCACCTCAGCTGGCTTCTTTGTCCTGTAGACCGGCAGTTGCTGGAAAATCTCCAGGTGGCTCCAGAGAAAATCTTCACAGGTCTTTGCTACCTGCCTTTAAATTGTGCATGAGGTGTGGAGCTGATCTCTCTATTCTCTCTGGGTTTTACTGGGCTGTTTACTGGGCCCATAACCTTTTGGCAGATTGCTAGGAAAGTCTTTGGCCCAGGAGAGATCAGAAAAGTCACACACCAGGCATTTCTATAAAAATAATTTTATTTACAGAAAGCAAAACATATTTAAAAGCTTCTGCATTCTTACAGGCTCTCAGTGAGAGCTGCTTAACTCTCTACATGCCTATACAGAAGGGAAACTGATACTAAAACAAGTCCAGGCAAGTTCTTCCCCCCAGGTGCAAAAATTAACAACTGAAAAGGGGACAGTTAAATTCAACCTCTTCACCCGGCCAGAATGATTAGTTACCATAGTAACCTTAATCTGTAGTAGAAAACATTAACATTTCATTGAAAATTTGACAATTGCATGAAAAGTCATTCTGCTTGAAAAGAGGGTGTCTTAAGAGATTTAAAGAGATGTTACTTCTTAATAAGGTCTAGAATAAATATTTTTTTAAAAATTACATACCACTAAATTTCCAATCACCATAACCATCATGAAGACTGTAAGGCACATGGCTTGACCTGCAACCTCCATACAGTCCCACATGGTTTCTATCCATTCTCCACATAGTACTCGGAACACGATCAAGAAAGAGTGGAAAAAATCATTCATGTGCCAGCGAGGGAGTTCACAATCTTTTGCAATCTTGCACACACATTCCTTGTAGCTTTTACCAAAGAGCTGCATACCAACCACAGCAAAAATGAAGACAATGATGGCCAGGACCAAAGTCAGATTTCCCAGAGCACCAACAGAGTTGCCAATAATTTTGATCAGCATATTTAGTGTTGGCCAGGATTTTGCTAATTTGAAAACACGAAGCTGAAAAACAAGTGACCAAAAGAGTTTGGTAAGTGACAAGACAAATTAGGTAAAAAAAAACAGGTGGAGCCAAATTACACTGAAATAATTTGGTGTCCACATATTACAACACTGAAATACAACCACCATTATTTAAAAATAAAGCTATTTAATTCATTTTCTTCCAGACTTCATCATAATTTATAGTATAAAACTGAAATCCTATTTATGTTTAAGACTAACTTTATGAGTTGGTCTTATTGATATCAGCCAAATAATTGGTTTCAAAGTGCAACCAACTTTTATTGAACAGGGCTCCATATAACTTATATACTCCATTCAAGTTACTTCTATAAAAAAAGCTAAAAATCTTAGGATTATATGTATCCAGTGATGTCCCACCATTGAGGGAAACAACAGAAAGTTAGAAGACTAAAATTAATAAACGGATCTTACTAAATGATCCTTGTTCCAACAGAGACTTCTGTTAATGGGATATGGTAGGACTTGACTTTAGCTACCTTCCCACTTTTCAGCAGTTTCTTGTATCATTTCCCCCTTTGCCATACAATCCCCACCCTTCTGGAACAGATCTGAAGAATCTGCAGTGGCTGCCTTCCAGACTAACGCCTCCACTCCAAGAGACTGTCATCAGATACAAGCCTTAGAACTTTGAGCATCAAGAAAGAAGAGTATTCAGTTCTGAGATTGTGGTTCAGCATCAAAATCAATTAATTTTAAGCATCCGAAATGGGTAAAGGTGATGAACATACACTTGTGTTTGTTAAGTGAAGCAATTTACCAGTCTGAATGATCGGAGAACTGAGAGTCCTTCCACATTTGCTAGGCCAAGTTCAACCAAACTAAGGGTGACAATAAAACCATCAAATATATTCCAGCCTTCTTGGAAATAATAATACGGATCCATGGCTACGAGTTTAAGAACCATTTCTCCTGTGAAGATTCCAGTGAAAACCTAAAATATGACATGCACATTTATCAATTTACAAAAGCTTAAAATTGCATTTGATAGATTTATTCAGATTTTCTTACTGATTATATCTTCAAATGTATTGCATTCTTTAATATCATTTACTGGTCTGTTTTAAAACAGCACACTGGAACTGGAGGCACCATACTGGAAACTTGCATGACATTTTCTCCACTAAGAATTTGTTGAGACTTTGAGCAGGAGAAAGATTTATCCAGCTATCCACAGCAACTCCAGATAGTTACAAATGTTAGGATTGGACTGTCTTTTATTTCCCTTAGAGCAGAGTTCCTCAACCAGGGTTCTGTGAAAGGTCACTAGGGGTTCCCTGGGAGATCACAATTTCTGTAAAAAAATATGTCAAATTCAGGCAAATTCACATTGAAGAGGCAAGTTCCATTCTTTATTTTTAGTTTAAGAACACTGTTAATGCATATAGACAGGCCCACACATGAAACGAATGTAATGTTTTTGTAACTTCTGGCCTATATTTGAGCCTGAATGTGCAGGGGTTCCCCAAGGCCTGAAAAATATTTCACGGGTTCCTCCAGGGTCAAAGGTTGAGAAAGACTGCCTTAGAGCAACACATTGCTCATACTGGTAATTCTGATACTTATAATGGGCAGCAAGACAAAGACCAGCCCTAAATGTGTGTGCACAAACACACAGTTCTACACTTTGTAACAACGTGGAAATGATAATCATTAGAAAAAGTTGCATCAGCATTCTTTTTGCCTTTTAGCTTCTTCCCCCACTTACTTGGCTGTAAGATTTTTATTCTGGCCGTTTTAAGTTGCCCTTCTTTGTGTCATTCAAATGAGAATTTATTTCTTACTTACCAACTTGGAACTGATCCCAGTTGGTAAAGCAAAATTAAACTGCACAGTCTCAGTTTAAATGCAATAAAGAACTGTGATTTAAAATCATCAGCAGTAAAACACTGGGAGGAGGAAACCCCATCGTTAGCCTGCCCACTGCAGCTCTTTCATTTATAGGAATCTACAAAGTTCAATCTCAGACAAATTGTTAACTCTTCCTCCTTTAGGAAGACATCAGGGTTGGGGAAGGCTGATCTATACTGTAAACTTTTTGGTGCATACTTTATTTCCTGAGTAGTTGTAATGCTCTGAGCCATTACTTTTTCAATGCAATTGCTTTAAGTGAACAGATGAGAACAGTTTTTAATCTTATTATTTATTTGATTTTTACCCCACCTTTATTTCTGGTCAACTCAAGGCAGTGTACCTACCTAGTGTTCCTGCCTATTTTCCCTACAGCGACAGCCGTGTGAGGTGGCTTGGGCTGAGAATCATGCAAGTTGGCTTTCAGGTCTAAGGCAGGACTAGAACTCCCAGTCTCCTGGTTTCTAGCCCAGCACCTTAGCCACTACACCAAACTAGCTAAGTAAGCTAGCTTTGTCAAACGTCACCGTATGTTAGCTACTTCCACTTCTAAGTTTAATTATTTATCTTAAACTGGAAAAAAAAGTAGGCAGTTCCAAAGGCTTATTTCAAGGGTTTTCATTAACACTTCAACATAAATATTTTATATATACTGGAATATATAATGATAATATAAATAGCTGTAGTAGTCAGTAGGTCAGTGAATTTCAGGTAGACTGCAGTAATGATGAGCAGGTTACTTTATGAAGAATGAGAAACTGAAATGTCATAAAGGGAGCTTAGCACCTGTGAATTTGCTGCGGTACCTTGACATTTAGTTTGCAGTAAGGACCAGAAATAATTCGTTAGCTACAAATTAGGTAGGAAGAAGGCTTGATT
The DNA here is from genome assembly GCF_035149785.1 of Candoia aspera. Taxonomy (NCBI): domain Eukaryota; kingdom Metazoa; phylum Chordata; class Lepidosauria; order Squamata; family Candoiidae; genus Candoia; species Candoia aspera. The sequence continues at coordinate 195,986,775 of NC_086153.1, read as the reverse complement.
GACAATGAATTTAGTAGGATTGTGTCAATTCAGAAAATTACTTATTCAAAAGTTATCAAACGATAACACTCTGATAGTTGCATTATCAATGTATTTCTATTTATTTTAAAAGTGCCTGAAATACACTTTTAATACAGCAACATATTAAATATCAAATAGAGTTGCTTTTGATAATCCCAATATTTTATTACATTTTCACACATTCTTTAAAAAAATATTGTTCACCTTACTTTGTTATTATGCTGAAATCAAATAAGAAAATAAAATCTTATTTTGAGGCATATGAACACAAAATTACTGTATAGTTTTTTTTTTAAATAGCACTTTCAGCATATATTGCTAACAATATCCAGATTCAAGGCCACTCATTTCTTTTTTAAAGGAAAATGTAACTTTTCACTTAGTGCTGTTATTAACCACATCATTGGAAGAAACAATATTTAAAGGTACAATATCCAAGCTTACCAAGTTTCCAACATTAAGGACTTCAGCAAATCTTTTTGTCATTGGGTAATGTTCCATAGCCATGAACAATGTATTTAAAACAATGCAAATTGTAATGGCAAGGTCAACAAATGGATCCATCACTATGATGTTAACATAATGCTTTAATTTCAGCCAACATGGGCAACAGTCCCAGATTAAGAAAATGTTTGCAAATCTGTACCAGCAAGGTGGGCACTTCTGTCGTGACTCTTCAAGCTCTGTTTAAAAACAAAACAAAACTTTATCATTCTAACACAAAACAAAGACATCTTTCTATTGGTTTTGTTTCCTCAAGTTCTAAGTAGAAATAAAGAAAAAAATGGAAGATTGAATTATATATGATATTGGAAAAGCAATTTGGGTATGTGAGAAATATAAACAGTTTTACTACTCTACATCTACTCTGAAGGAAGTTCTGCTAAAGATGCAGGCCCAGTGTCTCATTGCCATATCTTCAATTCAAATCACTATATTTTAAAAAGGGAACTGAAAAAGTGGAAAGAGGACAATAAAGAAGAACCAAAGTGATCAAGTGAAGATCAAGGTAATTTCTTCTTGGAGAAACACTACAATTTTTGGAAGGGATTAGTTTAGAAAAGTGATAAGGAGAATAAATGCAAGGAGGCAAACTTATCTAAATACATCATGGAGCAGAAGTAGATAAACATTCTTCCTCTCTGATAATTCAATATTAGAGCTCAAGATCACCAGAGAAAACTGATTAGAAAGAACTTCAGGATAAGCAACTACAGAATTTGGTACCACTAAAATATGGCAATGGTCACTAGCTCTGATGGCTTTAAAAGGGAATTAAATTTGTAAAAGATAAACTCATTCATGGGTACTAGCCATGATGGCTATTCACATCAAAAGCAACACATTTGCCTGCCAGGGAACAATGGTGGGAAGAACTATTGCAATCAAATCTTGGTGATGGGCTTTCCAGAGATATCTGATGAACATTATGGAACACAGGATACTGGACTAGGCAGATCTTTGGTATGGCCCAGAAGAGGTCTTCCTATGAAACATTTCATATACTACGGAAATTCAAATATGAAGAGCAAGCTCCTTTGTGGGTCCCTATGGAGGTTTGTATAAAGGTTGGTACTGCTTGGAACCAGACATATGAATTGTTCTCATATTATTGAAACTCACTATTGTTATTACAGAATGTGGTATTCCCCCTTACCCCCCATAAGCTCACTTTATAAAAAACAATAGCTATTTCTTATAATTTTTGCATGTGTATTCAGTTTTTTGCCTGATTTGTTTGATTATCCTGATCCTAGATAAAAATAAGTGAACCCCTTGCTAGTTGAAATCCTTGCCATCAGTATGTCTGTACCTTCCATGGTGTTTGTGATTATGCTAGCTACACTCATGGCTCTTTCTCTTAGAGTGGGGTCTTCCAAAAAGTCCATAGAAATATGAAAAGAACTTGATCTTCTTTTTTTCAGTTCTGTTTCTGTTGTTGTGGCCTGAAAAGAAGAGGGTGTAATGTAAGATCATCCTGAAAATGGCAGTTCAGCGTAACAACTCATATGAAGAATCTCTTTTTGAAGACATACATGCATCATGCTTTTGAATTATGCTTAGTTTTTCATGCCAAACCTTTGCTACTTATTTAATTATTAACCTGGTATTTCAGTATATTCTTCGATAGGTGTAAGAAATGAGTCCTCATTTCAGCAACTTCATTGTTATACTTCTCACATGATCCTCAAGAAACTTCCCATGATTGTTTCAAATTTGTTTTGTTTCTTAACCTGTCTTATTTATCCTATTTAGTTTTGTAAAATCCCACTTACCTATCCATTTCAACCTGTATTTCATTGAGATTTGCATCCAAGTAAAGATGCGTAGGACTGTAGCCTTGGAAAACATATTAAACTTTGCCAAATATAGGTTTCCCGCTACATATACTACATTTGAGATTTATGCTGTCTTCTGTAGAAATCCTAATACTCTTTTTTTAAAAGATGACAGTTCGTGGGAGAAGAAATGAATTGCAATTGATCAGTCATCAGCTAAAAATCTATAATCATTTACTTGTAAGTATTTCCCATACGTAGGATTACAGCATAAATTCCAGGTTATCAATAAACATTGGATGATGTGGGAAAATAATGACATGTCACTTGCTTATTTTCTGTATTAAAGATGGACAGCAAGCTCTTCATTCAAGCTTAATCAAAGGAAATGAAAAAAAAATCCAGCATTGTCATGCTTCTCCAAATTGGTACAAAAGGTCCTATTATTTGTATATAGAGAGATAAAAAAGTGTATAGGAAAGCACTTATTTGACACACTGTAACTTGAAATGTATGTACACCAATACGATATCTCAATTAGATATATTTGTTTTGTCAGCCAAAGATTAAGCATCAGATTAAAAGATGCATGAAAATGCTCAACATATAAAGTGAAATTTTGGAGTGATTTTACCAATGTTTGGGGAACCAGGACTTCTAGCCACACTGTTTGTATGTTGTAATGATGTTCATGAGACAGAATGTAATCAAATGTATGTACAACCAAGGGAGTGTCAGAATCCATATGGCATCAAAAGTTTTAACTTCCTTTTGGTTACGGATGTTCCTGGCCAGACACAATTAATTCAGAGCCAGATAAATAAGATCTGGCAAGGTTTTTCTGAATATAAAACACACAAAGCAAAATATTTTGCACATTTTCCAGATATTTTTTCATTGTTTGTTTTGCAAATATTAATGTTTAAGACTGATTTCATTAGTAGATAAAAAGTATTACAAGATGCAGGAGCATTCACAGCTTGACCAGCCAAGGATCATTCCCAGGGATTCCATTCTGTAGAAACACTGGCTGGTGCATTAAGAAAAGGCCACCATGCCTGAACTATTTAAAACTTCCTTACATTGTCATCAGTAGCTGGTTTATCTATTATCACCTCTGGCAGAAGCTGTCCAACAGGCGATGTAGGAACAGATGGTCCACCAACCAAGGAAACCACCCCATTGCAATCCACAGTGCTGTGCATCTTCCCATTCACTGGAAACACTGCCAGCATCCTGGATGACCTACTGGCCTGACTAATGTTACTGTTGCGCCGTTCACCATGTCTGCGCGGCACAAAAAGAGAATCTCTTCTGCTATCATTATCTTCAAAAGTGCTGTGTTCATCATCAGCAAAGTCATTCTCTGATCCTATATCCTTTGCTCTACCTCTGAAGCTGAAAAGGCTTGTTCTGCTGTTGCGCCGTGGGGAAAACAGTGAGCCACGCATGCTCAGCAAAGACTGTAAGAAAAGTCAAATGGACAGAACAGTTAGCACACCATTTCAGTCCTGCCTTCACCGATAAAAAGAAAGGATTCTTCCACACCCATACAGAATGTAAATATAGTCTCAGAAAGTCCTTTTGTACAGCAGATTTATCTCTTAGAGCTCCTATCTCTGCATTTCACTGAGTTGTAGCTACTAACAGGGAGAAACCTGAGACAGAGATCTTCAAATATCTAAGAATTCAGTATTTATTAAAACTCTCCTCCCCAAATCCCTGAGGACAAAACTGGTTTACTACCTATGCTAGGGCTTCAGATTCTATCCATGCCTACTTGGGAATAAGCCCATTTAATTCAGTGTGGTTTCCTTCTAACTGCAGCTGAATATCTACTTTGCAAACATGTCTGTAGAAAAGGCTCAGGTACTACAGACTGTTGGATTAAAAACAAAATGTAAACGAAGTTTTTGGAGAGGAAATTTCCAGCTCATTGCTATAATTAAAAGATTGTCTTCCAATATCTCTACACATGCCTTTGCTTATCTTGATTCTCAATATCTAAAGTTATTTGCCTGCAATACAATATACCTCTCTGATACCAATAGTAAGGATTACGACGTGTTGCCACTGCATTTATCACAGTAGTATGCTTGATATATCTCATGACTGGACCATAAGAAACACGACAAAAGTATTAGGAGTTAGTGTAAACTCTTAGCATTTCAAATAATGTATTCAACAACTCTATGGGATAGTTTGTATTTCATGAAAAATCAGTTCTCTGGAACATTTTTCCTAGATTTAAAAACAGAAGATTTCAACCTCCCAGTGGCAGATACGAACCGGCAAAAGTGTTTGTTTTGTGTAAGGTCAGTCCCCTCCAGCGTGCTCACAGCATAACATGATTGCACTTTTGCCAGAGACAATAACGACTGAGTTCCATGATGATAGCAGTTTACCTGGTGGGGAGAAGAATGTTTCCGCTCTAGTGTTAATCTATTCCCTTCAATGGAGAATCGGCAACCTTTTCTCCTGATACTATCTTCAGATTCAGATCTGTGAAACTCATCTTCCTCCTTTTCCTCTCCGCCAGATTGTTCTTTCTGTTTTCTCTTCTTCCTTCTATTTCTCCTCTCTTTGGCACTCTTGGAACTCAATTTTGATGTTTCAGAAGAACTTTCTGAAAGCTCCCCCGTTCCCCCTCCTGCGCTGGGATCTTTGGATTCAGCCGATGCGGTTGCCGCAGCAATTGCCGCTGCCTGTCATGAAGCATTAGTAGCTACATTTTACTGGTCTTGTGAAAAGAGCAGCATTCTTAATTTAAACATGAAAAATCCACAAGGAAAAAATACTTGAGTAATAAACATAACATTTAGATTTTTTAAAAGCAGTACGAATATTTATTGTGGTCTTGCACTTATGCTTATAAATATCACTCTACCCATTATATTTATTTGTCTAATTTAAGAAATGCATGCTAAGGGATCTTTTTTAAACCTGATCAAAACACAGGAAGCGTAAACAACATTTATGATACAAAGAGTTCCAAGTGTATTTCTCTACCTAGTTAGCTAAGCCAGATATCCATCCTGGATCCATATTCAGATGATCTCCTTTTGATACATCCTAAGAACCAGGTTTCTTTCACTTAAAAGGAGTAATAGAAGGGCTGGTTCCGTATTTGTGAGGCCCTGGGCAAGGTGGTTCTGGGGCCCTACTCGTACTGGTGTCCCGTTGTCCCAATGGCAGCAGCATGAAGAGGCAACTGGAACCATCTCAGCAGCTGGCACAGGATGGATGGCCTTACATGCAGCAATCAAGACAATCCTCATTTTAGGCTCCCTACCAGCATTCCTCATACTGTGCCATTCTGAAGCAATACTAAATTAATGGCTCTGGGATCCAAACAGCAGCTGCATCCTTACTTGCTACTGTAGGTTTGTGGTGCTTTTCTCAAGGCCAAGAGACAAAGAGGGTCCCTATTTTTAGCAGCTGCCTGCACCAGGTCTACTAAGGTCCTTTAAGATGCTCAGTACTAAAAGGAGCATCATACAGTTTCTGCTAGGAAGCATGACAGCATTCATGCTTCCCCCACACTGATAGGTCTGTTTGTTTAATCACTTTATATGGCCACCTGTCTCAAAACAATGGCTCAGTACAAGAATTAAAACCAACAATAATTAGAACCACAAACCACTTCACAAATGCCTGAGGTCACAAAGATCAATTCCAGTTTACAGTGGAAAAAAAACAATAGTAAAGCCAACCAATCCGCAGGGCCTCCTTAACCTCCAGCCAGAAATGCCTGGATGGGGCAATTAGGAATTAAAATGATAATTTACTCTCTAATTCCAGCTAAGGGGCATTGGCAACACATAGCAAAAAGGTTAAAAAGACATCTTAAGGAATCCCCTACTCACCCACTCCCTGGCACAGTAAACAAGCAGCAGTATTTATTTATTTATTTAAAAGATTTGTATGGTCACCCATCTTAAACTACTCTGGGTGGCTCACAACAGCAATAAAACCAGTAACTATAAAACATAACCATAAAACAATCAAACAAAAACAAAAACCCTGTGCCTTAATCATCCCCTTAGGATGCTCTGCAGCAAGCTCCAATTACCTTCATTCCATTCTTCCCATCCCATCCCATCCCATCCCAAGCAAAGGGGACTTGCTTTTAAGGAAAAAATATTGTTGTGTCTGCAACTTGCACAAGCTGCAAACAGAGAAAGAATACACATCTCATCTTAGGCAGACTTCAGACATTCTCAATCCACAAATCCAGAGAGGGAGAGGTATGTTTTGGATCATGCAGAGTTTCATTTTACCCCAGCTCCTCTCTTTCCTGGGTGTAGAAAAAGTCTTGATCCTTTTAAAACCAAGCAGAAATTGCTGGACTGAGGCTGGAAAATAGGTGGAGAGTATCATCTCCCAGACAGCCTCCGTTACATAGCTGGATTCTCCCTAAGTCAAATATTCTTTATGAGTATTTATGAGCAGTCCTCAATTAGCAACTGCCTCGGATAGGGACCATTCGCAAATACAGTGGTAATAAATGGTAGTAAACAGTAATTGAAAAATCATTGTCTGACCAATGCACACACTTAGCCTCAAATGTCTACACCTGTCAGCCCTTCCAGGTAAACCAGTCAGGAAACACAACAAGATGAACTAATTCTACTTTATTGTAAGGCTAGAATCTTGCAAGTCTGAAAGTACAAATCTCCCACCCTCCCTATTTACCACCTGAATAATTAGGGCGGGCCCTTCCTAAGTTTCTTTCTATTGCAGTTATTCTGTTACGGGCTCCTTTCTCTTTTATCTGATCGTCCCCTAGGCAGCATCTCTTCCCCACTTCTTTCAAGGTCACCCTCACAGCGCCTGACAACAATGCACACCTGAGTGAGAGTAAAGCTGGCATTGCTGCACAAGAGAACTTTATCTAAATGAGACAGCAGCAACCAGCAATCTGCAGCATCTCTCTCTCAGTCACATGGTTCGCTTAGTGACCATTTTGCCAGAACTAATTGCGGTTGCTAAAAGAGGACTATCTGTACTTCAGTCTTGTATGAATGTATCAGGTTGTACATGAGGATATTCCTTTCTTTTAACTCTCTTGTGGGCTATAATATTAACTTGGAACTCATTTGAAATGCCCCATTTCTTTCTTTTTATGGAGACTCCAGGCAGTATGAGATAATTGTAGCCAAGCAACACCATAATTTGACCTTTTCATTCTAGCCTGTGGATTATTATCTTGCATAGGGTTTTTTTTCTCTGAGTAAACTGGAGTTATAACATCGGATAAATATTGTCAGATAACCCTAACCCTATAGATAAGTATGAGAACTGTACAGTTTTGCTGCTTGACTTTACAGATGTTGTTAGAATGTAATTGCCATAGACTATCAGCACTGGTCATGCTGGCTGGGCTGAGGAATGTGGTTGACGGTCAACAACATCTTGAAAGTCATGTTTTTCATTCCTGCTTTAAAGAGTAGCAGTTCTCTGTTAGGCTTCTATCAATTTGCCATATTCCTCTATAAGCTTATTTATTGTACTTTTAAGGCCAGTTATTTCCTACCAAAAATATACCTGAGCCGCTTCTTGCTGTTTTTTCAGCTGTTCCAGCAACTGCTGGAACTCGGCCTCTTTCTGCTCAGCTTCTTCCATGGTGGCTTGATTCTGCTCTTCATAGGCCATGGCAACAACAGCCAGGATCAAGTTGATCAGGTAGAAAGAGCCCAAGAAAATCACCAGGACGAAGAAGATCATGTATGTTTTGCCTGCAGCACGCAGAGTCTGGGAAAAATAATAGTTTATGTTTTAAAATGATTATAGAAATGTGATACTCAGTATCATGCCACTTATGCTTGGATCACTCATATAACTTTTCTTTTGAAACTAGCATACTTAAGATTTTGCTACCTAAATAATTCTCTCTCACCAGCTGATACAGATTTTCCCAGAAGTCCTGAGTCATCAATCGAAAGAGAGACAAGAAGGCCCAGCTGAATGTATCAAAACTTGTATAACCATAGTTTGGATTCCTTCCAGCTTTTATGCAAAAATAGCCTTCTGGACATTGACTGAAATAAACAAATAAATAGGAGTGCACTCATTAATGCTAGTGAAATACCTACCACATATTAAATTCATGCTTGCCTATAACTGAGTGCAAAGGGAAGAGCTAGACCCAATTTTATTTCCCAGAGGGCTGTATCCCATCTTCCTATTCACTCTCTGCTCTTTCCCTTAACAAGCTGGAAACTTTAATTCTATGTTCCTCTGGATAGGTGAATCTATCCATTTCAGTTTCCCCCAGTTTCTCAACTTTCCATTCCTAATTTCATCCCCATATTAGTCTGAGATTTTTTTTTAAAGTTTGCCTTATATATTTATTTTTCAAGTATAAATCTGTATTTTATTTTATTTATTTAATTTTATTTACAGACCCTGCCTTCGGTGCCATGGCCCCCGACATATGGAACACTCTTCCCCCAGAGGTGAGGGAGGCCCCCACCCTCCTTGCTTTCCAGAAAGGGGTAAAGACCTGGCTCTGCCATCTCGCTTGGGGCGGGAGCGGGGTAATCAACCCTGGGGGTGGTTAGTGCCCTAAAGAGGCCCCATGTATTCATGAATTTAAATTAAGAACTTTTAATATCTCCATCTTGGATTTTATATTTTTATTTAAGAGGTAGTTTTTATTGTATTTTAATCTGTATTTATTTTTAGTTTTATTGTAAACTGCCCAGAGTCCCTCTTTGAGGGAGGTGGGCAGTGATTAAATTTGAAATATAAATAAATAAATCTATTCATTTTGGTTTTCAATTTTAACGCACACATTTTTTACAAGTAATTCAAATAATGCATTGCCTTATTATTTTCATGAATTGCTTATTTGTGCAGAGTTTTAATCAATAAACATTATTTTTTCTGGCCAACTGCATTCTAAAATTCAGAAAAAAATAACTGACTTTCTGTTCATAAATTAATTAAAAATGTAAAATTAGATAAGTTCATATTCAAATGCTAAGCAACTTTCTCCCCTTCCATGTTTGTGGCTTGTTTATCATTGCTGAGGCAATTTTGGGTGGGAAATAGCTTCTTCAGAAATAGACTGGAATTTTGAATTTATGATGACACCACTACATTCTTTTTCATCTCTTTACTATTTGTTTGTTTGTTTGTTCATGGAGAAAATCTATCTATGTGGTTGCTAGGAGTCGAAAATGACTTGATGGCACTCAATCAATCAACCAACCAACCAATCAATCATTTATTTCCAACTCAACATATTTAAATAATGACAGAGCTTATACTAGTAAAAATTAAACTTATATCTGAGCAAATAGGTCCCAATGTGTAAAGCAGAACATATGTTAAATAAATCAGTTATAATGTACAGGCCAATATCAAAAGCTGTTGCAGCTATTTTAGAAGCTTAATGATAGGTCTTACCCTGCATCAGTACTATTACCACAAAGCAAAGCATCATTTTGTCCTTCCAAAAAATAAAAATTTCCTGTGTGAAAAAAAAAATTAAAAAAGAGTTAGCAATCTAAACCCAATCTATATCTCCTTTGCTCCTGCAATAATTCTACTAGCAATTCCTATGTAAAAAGCAGTGAAGTAACAATACCTAATTGTGATAGTTGCCTGTGCAGAAGGACTGTACTGAACAAGGAACTCAGATAAAGATCAGGCATGACTGAATGGTTAAAATGAGGGTATGATGTAAAATTAACTCACAGGAACCATTAGAAATATTATTGCCTACAAGGGACTCCACCTGCATATGTTCTGTTCAATAGAGGCCTTGCAAGCCTAATTTCACAGCAACAAGAGGTCAAGCTTACTTTTAGTCTAACTGTTCTCCAACCCAGGCAAAAGCATGCAGAGATCAGACAAGGCAAATATTTTCAACTCATTATTGCCTAAGAATTAAATGCAGTGACATTTAAGAGGTAGAAGAAAACTTTTCAAACTTCGTAGATTTGATCCTCTTAGTAATATAATGTAATATAAACCCATGTAGGAGCTGCAACTGCTCTTGAGTGGCAAATGAGCTTGATTTTTGACTGAAAGGTCAATTTTTCCCAACCTCTCAATCCCAGTAGCATCCTCCAAATGCTTAACTCCACAGTTGTGAAAAACACCGAAGAACAATTTAATTATAAACAATTAGGCCGATCTCCTCCCACCATTCTTCATTTTTATTTCCAACTTTGTTAGACATTTTTCATCCAAATATAGTGAGGCAAAACAAAACCAGGTGAAAAGCCCCAAGAATCAAAGAGCTAATAATTCTTTAAAGAACTTTTCTTCCTAACCCATTCATGCAGGCAGCAGCTAGGTTTGGGCTAGATTTAAAGACAGGAAGTGCCAGCTGTCAAAAACATGAGGGAATAGACCATGGGGGCTTAAGTGGGACAATCAAGACAGGCACCACTCAGATTAGCTGAGTCCAGAGAGAAATCACTAATGCCAAGAACTCTAAGAAAGTCACTGTTGTTTATATTTGGCAGTCAATTAAAGCTCTTCTTCCCTCCACAGTACTACTGTTTTCCTTAAATAGTACCCATTGAACAAGGAGTTAATGGGCCATCCACTGGGGAAACTTCAGTGAAGTAAGCAGAAATGGAAAGAGAGAACCTGTGAACTATGGGGAGGTATGCATAGGCATCTTATCTCCAGAAGCAGTGGGATCAGTTAGGGTAGCTGACATGCAAACATATGTAGGTTTCCTAAAATTTCTTCCTTCTCTTATTTCTAATGTAATCCTTGCTAAGGTCAATTCAAATTAACCTGGGTGAGAAGGTACAGAATTATGGAATCTTGGCATAAGGTGGTTTGCTTAATAACTATGTGATTCACTTAACAACTGCTGCAAAAATGGTCATAAATTCGGGTCCACATTCACTTAACAACCACATTGTTTAATGACCTAAATTCCGGTCCCAATTATGATAGTTAAGGAAGGACTACCTGTATTTAAATTTACTTTATTGCATATTTATTTTTATTCTGATTTTAAATGGCATTGCAAACTACCCTAGCATAAATGTTTATGACAGGAGCACTGACATGTCTTTCAAAAATAAAATATATAATGTTCAAAGAGACATCCCCTACTGATTTTCATAATGGCAAATTTTAGACAGTAGAGAACATGGCTTAGCTAAATCAAACCAAGTAGCCTGGGAGGATGGGGGTGGGAGGAATTCCATAATTTGGCAGGGTATAGCAGCTTCCATCTCATCGTTTCATAACACTGCCAATAAATCTGAACCATAACTGTACAATATCAAGGAATGCCATTAGGGAAAAAAGGGATAAAATTATATTCTTACTTTCATCTTGTATGTATGCATCCCAGTCAAATGGGGTAATATTTAATGTACTGTTTTCTCCAAATGTAATATTAAATAGATCAGTATCATTGGAATCTGTAGAATTTGGTGGATTCCAAAACAAACATTTATGCCTCAAGTTGCCCATGAATAGCTGGAGTCCTATGAGAGCAAAGACACTCAGACAAAACACTGTCAGAATCATCACATCGGACAGCTTCTTCACGGACTGAATGAGGGCCCCCACAATTGTCTTCAGACCTGGAAGCAGAAGAACACCATCAGAACAATTGCAAAGACAGATGAAAAAACAGAACAAAATGGTGACCCCAATAATGTTAAAGAAAGCCTCATGCAGAAGCTCAAATCAATGGCACTGTTGGTTTGTGAACTAACATTTTGAATGGTTCTGTCACTTGTGACAATGTATTTTGTGAGGATGAGGCCCAGAAGTTTATGCTCCTTGAAATTGTGGATGAAAATGTATTGTGCTTCATTAAACAAAGGATAACTTGTTTTAATGATAAAACAAGTGATTATGCTACCATGCTTTTCCCCCACAGAGGAAATCTTCCAATCACACTAAGCCTAAGCATGTTGCACCAAAGGAAGGACTGCGGCTATCAATGCAGCTTACTCCAGCATAAACACGTTTAGGCGTATGGATTGGAGTGGATTAATGACTTTTTTTTTTAACTGCCAACTTCTCTTGACCCAAACCATCAGGTTTACAACACCTTATTCTTCCCTTGATTTAATTAAGATACTAGAAGAAACTGAAATTGGAACAATAATAGTCTCCTATGCACACACACTCTCTCTCTTTCTCCTCTCTTACATATCTTACTCTTTTGTATTTGACAAATTTCAGATATTTCAAGAAGCCCAATAGCAATTCAGACATTCATCTCCATTAAAGTACTAAGGACAAACTTCATTTTCCATTTTGCAGGTAAAAAACACATGGCTACACCAAGATCACATGGTTATGCTTTTGTCACAGCTTGACCTCAAAGCTTGACATTCTGTGATGCAAATCACACAGGCCGTGTTCTGCAGCATGTCATGCAACAATGTGTTAAACGCAAAGGCTGATTTCAAAAATGAACAAGCAAATGGCAAAAAGCAAAGGATCACAAGATTAATTTCTTTCAACATATGATTCCTGCTTTTTTCTTATTTGTCCTTTTAAATGAATGAGCAAGCAACGAGGCTTATGGTGAAAAAAATGTGGTTTCAATTCCCATGGAATCCAAGAGTCAGCCTCTGGGTTTAACCTAGCTCTCACCTGGGATGACTGATATTGTTTTCAATGCCCGGAGAACTCTGAATGTTCTCAACGCTGAGACATTGCCCAGGTCCACAAACTCTGTCACATATCTGTAATAGGGGAGTTCACACACAAACACAATGACAGGATAAAAAGGAACAGTTGGAGAGGTACAAGGGACCTAACACCTTACACCACTTACGTCTTACCTGGGATTACAGAAATAGTTTTCAAAGCTCTCAGTACTCTGAAAGTTCGAAGAGCTGAAACATTGCCTAGGTTTACAAATTCTGTTACATACCTGTAGAATTAAACCACAGTTATTCAGAGTTGAGGCAGACTTCAGGGTACTTACTTGGGGACTTCATCAAGACCCCTTGGGTAACTTTAGTGGAAAAATAAATAGCAACATCTTCTTAAAACTTTTAACAGTGATCAGTTTATACAGTAGGACAACATGTACCCAGGGACCTTAGTGTGAACTTTTATGGGTCTAACCAAGGTAACTTATATAGAGAAATACAAAGCAACAGAGGCTATTTTGATCCATCAGAAAAAAAAATCCAGAAGCCACAATGGGCCAATGACTTAATTAAGATCAACCCAAATGACACAACAAATGCACAAGCTATCATATTCTCCAACGTTCTTCATCATATCAGGTATTAAAAAAAATGAATGGGGAAGGATGATGACAATGGTGGTGGTGGTTGTCGTTGTCGTCGTCGTCATCATCATCATCATCATCATCATCATCATCATCCAATATTAGGTCAGACATTACAGCCATATATTCTAGTGCTTAGATTTAGTCTTAAAATGACATCTGCGGACTGCATGAATATATCAGAGTTAAGTGAACCTATCAGGTTTTAACTAACATTTTAAGACGAAGTGAATTGTTGCTCCCCACAGCTCTGAAAACACAAAGACATCAGTCTTCAATCTGTTTTTTTACTACCATTGAAGCTCAAAGGCTTGTGCCCCTTGGCAGAGAAGAGGAGAAAAAATGATCTAACCATTCTTACATCAAGAAACTTAATTTGAAATTTTGGGTGTTTGAAAAAATGGTTTCTTTCCTGTTAGAAAGGGGAAGTATACAGTGTCTGAAAGAACTCCTTGGACATTCTACACTACTAGTTACTGTACCAGATACTTTACTATATGAGTGCACTCATATGGATTCGCAAAGAAAAGAAGAATACGATTATTGTCATCAAATTAGGCAAGCAAGGAAAACATAGCAAATGAGGCTATTTCTTCATAAAAACTGACAATCTTAATCTATTGGGTATATTATTACAAATACCAGTGATGACAAAAGAATATCTTGTTTGCTCTGCTTTATTTTCTCCAGCAGAAATAAATTAGTTCAAGAGTTGGATTTTCTAATACATGATGAGGTATATACTGTTGAAAATGTATAGGTCATAAAATCATCTCTATCTTTGATTGATTAAAGCAGATTTTAATAACAATAGGCTCCATGTTCCTGTATTTTATATTAGAGTACTCACATTGATATACATTAATGTATGTCAATAAAAAGAGGATGGGAGAGAAAAGAATGGAAAACTTACGCAAATGTAATGACAGTGAAATCAAGCCAGTTCCAGGGATCTCGGAGGAAGGTGAAACCATCTATACAAAAGCCCCTTGCAATTATTTTTATAAGGGATTCAAAGGTATATATTCCTGTGAACGTATATCTGGTAAAAACAAACAATATATTAATTAATGCAAACGATTTTTAAAAACTCAAATATGTCAGAACTGCCATCCTGGGTTTTACCAAGCCCCCCTTTAGGGATGGTATGGGGACTCCTTCCCATGTTATTGAAGAAATGGAAAGCACCAATAGAAAAAAAGCCCATGCTTTACTCTCTGTTTCTCAGACATTAAGGCAACACATTTATGGGAAGGAACCATATTATATGCTACCAGGAGATGGTCCTATACACTGCATGCAATCGCAAGAACACAAGAGGCCTTGCTGTATCCTCCTGCATGCAGAGACTTCTAAGAAGAGGCTTGGCTCTGCTCAAATTTTAAGTGAAAAGCTAGAAGTCACCAGAGTTATCACAACCATGGTATAAAGGTGATAACATTTTCTTCATTGAGGCTCAGAAGCATACTGTTTTTGAACATGAAAATACTGCTGGCGGGCTAATCCTCTATCAATCAGCCTATCCTATTTTCTGAGCTGTCTACCCTACACCATCTTGTGGGGCCAAAGGTAAGAGTACATTGTGGGAAGAGTTTGTGAAGTGGAATGGGAAGGTTGATTTTTGGAATGGAAAGAGATAAATCAATTGGATGCATGCAGATCTTTGCTCATGGAAGTTCACTAGATCACAGCCATGCTGTATGTACATTGTACATGAGCATGCATATGAGCTAATTCTATTACCTCTTCTACATCCCACAAAAACACATTCAAACATGCAATTAAGAATAAGGTTGAACTTACTCTACATTCTTTGTCCAATCAGGGGGCTTACTTAGGGTCATAAATACGCAGTTGGTCAAAATAGTGCACATAATGAGCATGCTGAATAATGTGGGTTATATTATTAAGGAAATATAGTCATGTTTTTTACAATTATAAATAAATAAATAAATGTTAATAGAGTGTTCTGCTTTTATTACATATATATGTAAATACAGTTATGGGACAATGTATATAAATTTCTAAAGATCCAGGACTATATTATATATAAGTAAAATAAAAACAATTCAGATGAATGAAAGTTCCATTTCGTTCCACAACAAACCTCTGAATATTTGTTTTGATATCATTTTTGGAAACAGGCAAAAGGTATAATTAAAAAACTGTTGCAGATGGAATAAAAATCAGTAGCTAGACTGGATACAGAAACACACCATAATATATAAAGGGTATCTAATCATGCTTTCTGAAATAAATGCAAGGTAATATTCAAGATAGTTTTGCAAGTAAATCTGGAAAACAACACAATGGCCAACAGAATGGAAGAGGTCAATGTCAGCCTACATACCAATACCAAAGAAACAGTGCAAACCATTGCATAATATCCTTAACTTCACATACTAAGAAAATAATGCTTAAGATCATCATATATTAGAGCCCTATATGGAAAGGAGATGTCAGATGTTCAAGCTGGTTTTAGAAAAGGCTGAGGAACAAGAGACATTATTGCTGATGCATGCTGGATAATTGAGAAAGCCAAAGAATACCAGAAAGAAGTCACTGTGTGTTTCATTGATTATAGAGAGGCCTTCAGTCATGTTGACTGTGTCAAACTGTGGAATATGCTTAGGAAAATGGGAATCCTAGAACAATTTATCTATCAACAATAAAAGAACCAACAGTCAAGAAATATGCTACAGATTAGCATTTTATAGGAAAGCAATGAAGGCTTTGGAAAAATACCCTGATGCTGTGCCATGTCTATACCTACAAAGATCAGTATTGTGCAGGCAGTATTTTTCCCTGTGACACTTTATGGAAGTGAAGGTTGGACTCTGAAGAAGCAGGATAGAAAGACTACTGATGCTTTTGAAGTTTGATGATGGAAAAGACTCCTGAGAATACATGGATAGCCAAGAAAACAAACAAATGACCATTGAACAAATCACCTAGAGTTCTCACTCAAGACACAAATGGCCAGGTTCAAATTATCATTTTTTGGACACATTAGGGGAAGATTCAGATCCCTTCAGAAGTCCATAATACTGCAAAAGGTGGAAGAAAAGAAAGGAAGAAGATGATCAGCAGCAAGGTAGATGGACTCAATTACATCAGTGATGGGTGCATTGCTGGGAACTCTGGAGGATCAGGTTGGGGAGAGATCATCCTGGAGAAGTTCTATGTGGCTGCTAAAAGTGGACATCACACTGATAATTAATAATTAATTTTCAACAAAATATCTTAATAGCACTGCATTTTGAAGGAAGAGCTATGGTACACACATATCTACTATGCTATGCATTATTTGCAGCCTTAGCATCTGGATACTTACGTTTACAACTAGGGAGGAACGTATATGTCCTTCAGAAAAAAAAGAAGTGCTGATATTTAGTTATTTCTGGTTTAAGCCAAAATATTCCAATGTAATTAATATTAAAACATAATGCATTTATACTGCATTATCCTGGTTAAATCGTAGCATCAAAACCTTTGGATTTGCACTGAAGTGCTGATATCCAGTATGGAAGAAGTCCTAATTGCATTTCCAATCCCTATTTTGTCTTAGCAAAAAAGCAGAATAGGGATTCTGCCCACATAAGAAGCAACAAAGGGGGAGAGGATAGATAGAGAATGCCTCCCTTGATGCCAGTTACTGGCAGTAGAAGACCTCCTTGTTGGGGCAGGCTTGGGTGTGTATGGAGGTGAGAGCTTGGGAGAGCGTGAGTGGGGGTCTAGGATAAAAGATTTAGCCGGCTTCCAAGTTGAATGAATGACAGGTTGGAGATGTAGAGCTGCTCTGCACTGGTAATCTATAACTAAGCTATTTCTGAGGATAAGTCTACCAGTCTTCTGAATGCCCATGTACCCTAGTTCCATTGCCTACAGCGAAAGTTAAGTGCCAGAGAGAGATCTCATTGCACTGTGTGTGCCAGCAGAAGGTGGAAAACATCACTTTTGACTCAACAGGAAAGATGGGCAGAGGTTGCCCTTGTGGTGAGCCAGGTTGGTTTTGCATGTCCTCAGTAAATGGTTGTAGGATGTTTTGGCCCTAGAGTTAAGCAGGACATGTAGATGAGCCTTTAGTGCATTTTATTATGCAAAAAATACTCTTTGCACTCAGTTCTATAAAATATGTTTTGCCTAATGATATTCCATTACTTTATCAAATAGCAGAGAAACACTGATACTTGTCATACATACATACAGAACGTATGACAAATCTGTCCAACAAACCTGCAAAGTATCTGTTTCTGGCTAATACCATTCAGACATTGAAAACTGAAATTTAAATGTATAGTACAGAAAATGCTGGAATTCCTTATTATATATCATCTGCAAAGAACTAGAATATTTAAGTATCATGTTCAGTAATTTCCTTTCCAAACTGCCATCCTGTAAAGAAGTCTTTAGAAATTGTCTAACATCCAATTTCTAGGAAAAATCCCCAGAAATTGCTTTATAGTACCATCCAACCAATGCTTAGTGAAAAGGTAAAAAACACATATATAGGACAATTGTTTAATGCAAACTTTTCCAGTTTACCATAGATAAATTATAGTAGATAAACTTTAGGATCTAAGACCTGAATATATTTAGATAATTTAGATTGTGATTCTGTAATCATTTACCTAGGATATCTTTGGAATCCATTAAACTTACTACAAAGTATACCTGTACAAGACAACTCTTTTAAACTACTGTAGTAACACAAAATGCTGAGAACTTTTCAAACAGTCTTGACTGTGCTTGCAGTCCACTAGAGAATTGGGAGCTTAAAGAGAATAGCAAAATCAGTGTCCTTGAAGTATCCTGGCATAAGAGTACACCCAATTTTGAAAATGTTTTCACACTGCAGGCCAGTACTTCATAGGAGGATATTGCACAAAGAGAACTGAAAACAGGTACATCTTTCCATTGTGGGGCCACCAGTCCTCATTCCCAGAATGCACCTGGCTCTTGAGACCATTTGCTTATTTGAGTATTCTATGGACATTTGGCCTCTGCATTTCCATGAATTTTAGATCTTAATTATACAGTTGAATAGTTTGGAACAACTTCCTCTTCAGCCTAACAATATAGAAATAAGGAATGAAATAACAAGATATAGTTATAAATTGCTACCTTGAGAAAACTAGAAAACTATTTGAAAACAACCACTTGAAAAGGATATGAATGTACCAAAATCTTAATAGCTATTTTTCTAAGAGGGTTGAAAGGAGTTAAAATGTATAGGGCAGGGGTGGCACTGAATCGGAAAATTGCCTTCCCTTTATTCAATACTATAAAAGTCTGGAAGAAAAAAAGAAAAAGTGAAAGCAATATAAACATATGCAATGTTATATTAATTTTTCTGTGTTTGCTTTTTCCAATGAGGAAAATCTAGACATCCTTTAACCGACCTTTCTAGTAAAGAGACTTGTTATTATTTACCATATAAGCAATATAGCATTTGCCATGGCATGGAAACAACATCAAAGAGTGTTATCAGCTGGAAAGAAACTTATCCGTTATCTAGTCTAACCCTGCTGCCTCTATTTGCAAAGTTTTAGGTAGACTATTGCTTAACAGTCATTACTGTCAAAAAGTTCTAATACTCAGCCCCAGTCTTCATTCACTTAATTCCAACCCGTTGTCGTGGCCTAACTTTCAATATAGAATAACCGTAGAATATATGGTTATTTTTACAAGTCTGGTGCCCAGAACTGAACACAGTACTCAATTGCCCTCTACAATGCAGAGGTCAATGGAACTATGACCTCTCATGATTTTGATGTAATACTTCTGCCAACGCAGCCCATTGGCATGTTTAGCTCATGCTGCTTGTTCATATTCACTATGGAGTGGTTCACTAGCATTCTAAAATCCTTCTTAGTGTACTGCCACAAAACACAGTCTTCCCAATCCTATACCTATGCATTTGAGTTTTCCTACCCAGATATAGGACCTTATTTGTCACAGTTGAATATCATAGAGTTGGATCTAATCCAATGCTCAAGCTTGCCAAGTTTATTTTGAATTATGATGTTCTCCTCTTGGTGTTTAGTATTCCCCCTATATTTGTCATCAGCATTCCCTTCCATCTCATCCTCAAAATCATTTATAAAATTGTTGAATAGCACAAAGCCAAAATGGAAGTCTGGAAGATCCCACGTAATCCTTCTTTTCAGGTCAATGCAGAACTTTTACAACAACCATTTCAGTATGGTTGTTCAGCTAATTGAAAATTCACTGGACTGCAATAACCTCTAGATCATGTTTATTCATCTTATCCACAAGAACATCATGAATATCACTTTAAGTAATGTAAAATGTATAGTTTTCCTTTCGTTTACCAAACTAGTCACTCTATCTGAGTAGAGATACTGACCTGACAACTTTTGACAGATCCATACTGGCACTTGGTAATAGTAGTATTTGTTTCTGAGTGTCTGCAGACTATGGCATGACAATCTATTATCTTGCCTGATGCAGACATTAAACTAACTGGTTTGTAGTTATGTTGCTTTTTTATTGACTCCTACACAAAGTTCCAAACTCACTTTTGAGTGAGCTTCTCTAGTTCCTTCTTTGATGGCCTTCGGTCAGCAGGCAAAACCCACTTTTTTCAGACAGACATTTAGGCCTCTTGCATTGATTATCAATTGTTCTTTGTTTAATTTTAGCAGGCTCTTGTTTTTATTTGGTCTTTGTGGAAAGTAAGTCATATCTGGATAAAATGTTTTTGTATATTTTAAATTTATGTTTAACAGCTATTAGACCCTTTTAGTGAGGTATAAATGTAAACAACTACATAAACTTCACCTTTATATAAATAGCTTCATCATCTTAGGTATTGATTTAGTGTGAAGATTTTACTTTCCAAAGCTTTGCCGGCTGTATTACTCAAAATGTAAAAAAGCAGTGTGCTAATGTTGTCTCATAGGGAATGATTTTAAAATAGTGGATTAATCCATGGGGCACACCCAACTCAAGAATTAACTATCATAATTCCAGATTTGTACTCCTGATGCATGAAGTCAGGGGTGGAGGAGAAGAATGACTATCTGATGGAGCAGAGAACTACACAGAAGCGACAATGGTAGCTGAAGGAAAAAATGTTGCTCTGTCTATACAGGAAGTTGGTTTTCTGTAAACTAAGCCATGCATCTCTGGAGCTAAAAGTTTGTGTCTAAACAATAAACTCAATGTGAACTTCCAGAGTCAAGAACCAAACCATATGAAAGGCTTGTTCTTTACACAGAATAACTATTATCAATAAATAATTCAGCTAAGTGATCAAAAGAATTAGAAAAATATGGACATTTTGATAGAGAAATTGAAAGAAAAGTTGATGGCATTATTTGGTCTATGGAAAAGAGCTTTGCCCCTCTACAGGTGTATGAAAAGTTACACAGGCTAAAAGTACATCACTGTCAATTACCATATATATAGAATCAAATTCTCAACTCCCAGGCAGTGATTCGTGTATCTTCTGTTATTCTGGGAAGTTAAAAGAGCAAAATAATATAGATCTGTGTTAGGAGCAACATATAAAATCCAATAGCAGATGGGTCAAGTGAAAGTCCCATCAAGAGAGGGCCCCAACCCACATGTACTGTAAGAGTATGGGGGAAGTTAAGGGGCAATGCAATGTATGTGATACTGCTGCACATTACATCCCAGCTCAACAGTCCAGATTTATGACAAACTCAGCTCCAAATAATTAGCACTTATACAAAGGCCACCATGGGATCTAATACGTTAATATTAGAAAATTCTAGGTCAGATGAGCTTCCAGTCAGTCTATCCTTTTCCATATAGCCACTGACTGCCCCTACAACCATTTTTGTGCTGCTCAGCAAGTGTCCTCTCCTTGCTGTCCTTGAGCCAATGAACTCTCCTTCTGACTGGGAGCCCAAAAACAATCAACCACTTAGTTCCTACTTCCTTTTTCTCTTCTTGTTTCATTATGGGGCATTGGGTAAAAAAAAAAAAGAACCCCCTGATCAGTCACGAAATGGAGGAAGTGGCAGTGCTGCTCCTCACTGTCATTACTAAGGCCTAGGAGGGGGAAAGAGGATGACTACAAAGTGCGTCACTGGAAACAAAGCCAATAAACACTCAACAATAACATCTCACAGGCCATCTAACCTTTCAACCACTGTGCTCTGGAGCACATCCAGATCTTCAACACTTTGCAAAAAAACAGCAGAGTTGGGGCCATTCTAAGTTCAGGTTGTATAGTGTGCCAGAGTCTAGATGCTGAGACCGAAAAGGCTCCCTGTTAGATGGATTTTTTAACTGAGGGAACCTGGAGTGTGTTCCTTCCGTCAGACTTGGTGGGATGGATAGAAACAACCAGGGTGAGGTGGTCCCACAAATAATCAGCCCCATGCTATGGAGGGCTTTATAATGATAACAAGCACCTTGAATTCTAATCCCAACTACACTGGGAGTCAGTGCAGTTACAGAGGTGTAACATGAGTCTACTAAAGTGCACCCATAACTGACACTACATTCTGGACGAGTTGCAGCTTCCAGTTAGTCTTCAAGGACAGCCCCAGTTAGAGTGCATTGCAGTAATCCAGTCAGGAGGTGACTAAGATGTGAGTGGCTGTGAGCTCCCTGGACCACAATTGGTCCACAAAATGAAGTTGTGCAAAAGCACCCCCACCCCTGGCCATGGCTGCCACCTGGTCTTCAAGAAGAGCAAACAGGAGCTGTGAATCCAGGAGAACCTCCAGACTGAGCACCAGTTCTGCTTGGGGTAATGCAACCCCATCCAGAACAAAATATGAAAAAATACTAGATCCAGGGGACCCTAATGCCCCTCAGCCTTGCCAGGGGTGAGCTGAAGCCTGTTCTTCTCCAACCAGACCCGCACATCCTCCAGACACTGAGACAGAACCTCCACAGCATCATTTGGTTGGCCTGCAGCAGAGATGTAGATGTTGTCGGATGACCTCACCCAGTGGCTTCATGTAGAGGTTAAACAGGAGTGGGGAGCACACCAAGTCCTATGTTACCCCACAGAGAAGGGGCTGTGGGATAGATCTCTCCCCCACTCCCCATAAACCAACTGGAACTGGTCCTGGAGGAACGAAGAGAACCAGCATATAACTGTGCCTCCCATTCTTAAACCCTGAAGTCAGTCCAGACATATACCATGATTGATGGTATCAAAAGGGGCTGAGAGTTCAAGGAGAGTAAGGATGGATGCACTGCTCCCATCCCACTCCTGCCAGAGGTCATCCCAAGCGTGAGTGATGCCATTTCAGTCCCTACCCAGGTCTGAAACCAGACTGGAAAGGGTCCAGATAATCCAGATAGAACAAAAGTTATCCAAAATGGTTGGATCTAGTAATAGTAACTTGAGGAGGGGATAAACCACTCCCTCTTTAAGTAACAGCAGGACCACCCCCTCTCCCAAGGAAGAATTCACCATGACTAGTATCCAACTGCAAGTTGTCTCCTTGGAAGCCTTAACTAACCAGGAGGGACATGGGTTCAGCACATAAGTGGCCACACTAACAGTTCCAAGAACCCTGACCCTGACCATCAGACTAATAGGATCAAATTCATCCCCAATAACCAGTAAGACTGGGCCTCAGTCAGCTCCACAGGATCCCCCTCAAGGCTGAAGTCCAACCTGGAGCGAATCTGACTTTATCTGACAGATGCCTTGCATCTTCAGTCACTATAAACAGGGATGATGGGCAGCTGTGGACACAATAAGGGTGGAAAAATATTGATGTTTTGCCACCCTTGGTGCCATGAGGTTGGCCTGAATAGTGGATCTAATTCATGCTTGGTTGGGTTCACTCCTTGTCCTCCAGTGCTCTAGGCATCTCTTCTCACACTTCATCTCTCAGTAAACCAAGGGTCCATGAGAGGAGGGAGATCTCATCCAAAGCCCAGCAGCCCTCTCATTCCAAGCAGCAATAAGGCACAGCCGGACTGTGCCCCAGACCTTCAGGAACAAACCCAAGCTTCTCTGAAACCCAGTAGGTTCCATTAGTTGCCTGGGGTGGACCAATCAAATAGGGGAGCACACCAAGGTGCTCCAGGGCAATCAGAAAGTGATCTGACCATAACGGGAGCGATGGTGATCTCCTCCAATTCCATATCACACTACCACTGTTCCGACACAAAACCAGATCTGGCAAGTGACCATCATTGGGCCCTCAGTGACCTAGGTCAGGTCCATGGCTGTCATAATGACTATGAACTCCCCAGCTACCTCAGACTCTGCCCCCAGAGAAGGCAAGTTGAAGTTCCCCTAGATCATAAGCCTGGGGAACACCATCACCAGCCCAGCCACAGAGTCAAAGAGTTCAGGCAGGGAGGTTGCAACACAGCAGGGAGGCTGGTACAAGAGCAACAATCCCAACTGATCCCTGTAGTCCAACTTAACAAACAGGATCTTGTATCTACTTATCTGCAGGGCAGCACCTTTGAAAGCCACCAGATGACCGTAGCTTCTCCACCACCTCTGCCCTGAGGGTGGAGCACATTTCAGAGAGAGGAACCCCCCTCCCCACATGCCCAGCCAGTTCTCAGTATACACACCAAATCAGTCCTCTCATCCATGATTAAATCACAGATGAAGGAGGACTTATTACAAGCTGCTACTGAATGCCAAGTTGTTACTCTGGTGGCCTTCAGAGGCCTGGGCCTCTGTGCCAATCTCAGAACAGCACAATCTCCATCTTGAAGAAAGGTCCAACTTCACTTACAAATAATCTAATATAAGGTTATAGTTTTTAGACTCATTTATGGATGTCTTCTAACATTACTCACTCATTGTGATCTCTCTTTTTATTTTGTTGGGTAGCTTTCTTAGACATCTTTGAAATACACATTTTCAGTGATTTGCTAGGATCACTTTCCCATACAGCATAAATAAAGTTATGCAGTATAACAATTCTTCATATCCAAACATATAGATGTATATCACCAGTTGTAGAGATCTCAAAAGGAACCTTGTACAACCTGCAGATTATATACTGACTGCAGAAAAATTGACCCGAGGAAAAGAGAGACTATCACAGCAGACACTCAATAGGAGAGAAAGTGGTGATGCAAAGGACAATGTGAAACACTCACTTTTGTATTAACATAAAATGGATCCAGGTCTTCCAAGGGAGTAGCGACCATTCCAGGAGGGATGTCACCATAAATAAATGGCAGTGATTTGCCAGCCTCCAAGTCACTACTTGGTTTGGGGCCATTTTCATCATCCTCTTTATGGTCTTGTTTGGACTGCTTGGCCTTTTCTGCAGCAATGCGTTGTTCAATAGCTGCAAGAGACTCTCTGGTGAAATAGTGAAAGCTGTCCGGACCTGGTGGTACAAGCACTGGCTGCGCCATCTTGTCATCCTGCACATTTTAATTACTAGTTATTCTCTTGCATAAGGAAGTACTGAAGGAAAGAGAAAAACAAGAAAGAAGATTAAAAATCAGAGGTGACCAAGGAGTTTATCAACAAAAAAATCATCACATCTTCATTAATCTAACACAATACAATATGGAAGAAAATAATTATATTTTAGACTGACAAAATGAAGACTTTAAATATTCAGACTGTCTAGTTTTGACAGTAATTCTTATGGGCTGATAGGATTGTTAGCTGTTTTTTTTTCCCCCCTTCCTGGCAAACTTTTGTAGCTTTAATGGTGACCTAACCAGTCAAAATTGATCAGAGAAATTTTTGGCTGGCATGAAGATTCAGGGATGGGAAGACATCATCTGCTGAATCTGTTTCATATGGAGCTGTCAAAATATACCAGAACTCTACCATGAGGCTCTTTTAGAAGCCCAGTGGATCTCCCAACAGCAGTAAATAGCAGTTATGAACTTCGTTGCTTCCTGGCTGTACTTCTATCAAAGGCCCATTCTAAAAGCTGATCATTTTTAAGCTGCAAGTAACCTGAAGGATTGTGCTATCTGACAATATTCAAACACACTTCAACTGCAAACAGTATTTTATTAATTATAAAACATGAGAAAGTTGTTCCACTATAGAAGCCCAAAGGAAAGGAATAGTTAATTAAACAACAATTGTTAATTACAAAAGGGTTTCATTCAGCAATTTCTCCCTGTATTTGCTTTCAGCAGGATTTGTCGGTGATTTTCAGAATTAGGTCAGGGGGCAGAGTACCCATTGGATGTTATATTGTCTATTTGTTACAGCCATAAAAAAGCATTATCAAGTTGATACGTGGGGGAAAACATATTTTCATTAACAACAATACAACCCTATTTAATGCGGCTCCTACAGGCCAGTACTCCTGAGTATTCAAGGTTATTGCAGTTGTAAAAAGCAGTGTGCGAGAAGATGGCTTTACTTCTTTTAATGGGACTAATATACTATTTTGGAAATGTGCCTAAGAAGAATACAACATACTATCATAATTCAGTCACAACATACTATCATACTATCATAAAACATACTGTCATAATTCAGTCACTCTCTCTCAGCCCAACTCACCTCACAGCTGTCGTTGTGGGGAAAAGAGGAGGCGGAAGGAGTGTTAGTTATGTTCGCTGCCTTGAGTGATTTATAAAAATAATACAAGCAGGATAAAAATTAAATAAATACATACATACATACATACATACAGCATGTGGCCAAAGGTCAGCAAAGCAGTGAGGAACATGGGGAAGCCAGCAAGTGGTGGGAAGGACTGCTTGCCCTGCACCCATTATGCTGGTGAATGGTTTTCTTAGTTTTGCAGGCCCAGGTTTCAGAGGCCTAGCAGGAGAAAAACAAAGATCTCCCCACCTCTAGAGGCTAAAATTCTGTGTCTGCAGTCTCACCATTGGCAGCCTGCCTTGAAGTAGGAATGTGATTATTAGGGGCAGAGCTGGACAAAGGGAAAGAATAGCAGAGAAGCACAAAATCAAACCCTGGTCAGAAGGGAGACCAATCACTAGAGCTGAGAAATGATACTGAAAGCAAAATAGAAGGCAAAGCAGAGTGACAAGAGAGGGAAGAAAGGGGTGGGGGTGGAGAAGGAGGAGGAGGAAAGAAAAGGGAAAATAAAGTAAAAAACTTGCAGAATTATGTAAGATAATTTTATCGATCTTGATCTCTCAGTTGCAAGTGTTTGGAGACAAAGCAAAAAAAAAAACCTTAATGGAAGCGGGAAAAGCCCTACGCTGCAAAAACAGCTAATGGATCCTTAATGCACTGGCAGAATAAATAAAGGCTGGATTTCGAAGGTCTCCCTCAACCGCATCTGTTAAGTGGATCCATTTCAGTATAGTTCAGGTTTAACATCTGAATAAACATTTAAAAGTGTATGAGGAATATTCCACTCAAAACACAATTTCAACGTTTTCAGATGTTAAGACTATGAACCAGGTAGAATCAATAAGCATGAAATATGATCAGAGTGGTCTGGAAGATCACCTCGATTTTCTCACAGAAACCATAGCAGTTGATGGTACTGTGTAAGTGGCATAGTAGATGCAGTTACAGTTATTAATTAATATCCTTTTTCAGCATCCATACATAGTGCCTGCATTTGTTTCAGCTGAGGGCATAAAACGGAACATACTATTATGGATGCATCAAAGGGTGAATTATGAACTATGATATTGTTTTAAAAATCAGAGAAACTAAGCAGGAGCATTCTGTAGAAGAATTCTCTAATTCTTAATTTTGCAAGCAGTCACTGGTAATGGCACTAAAATGGTCGACCCAGATTTCTTAGTGTAAATTAAATTATTAAAATATATTATTTTTGCTATCATTTTAAATAATATCGGAGTCCAGTTCATTATCAGGTAATTGAAAATCCTAATTCTTGCTGTTTTACGAAAGTCTGGTTTGGAACTTTCATTGGACAAATGTGATATTTGTTCCAAGTATTCAGTTTGTAGCAGCAGGCAGCTGCTACAAAGCAATATTATACAGTACTTGATTCTGACCACAGCCCCAAAATAAACTCAGCAGGGCCTTTAATCACAGTATGAACATGCCTTGCCAACCGGTTTTTTTTTTTTTTTTGCTGTGTCTGAATGATGTGCTTTCAGCTTATGAGAGAGACAGGTTTAAGCAATCCTTATGTATTCTGGGTTTGACCTGCTTTGACCTATACAACAAAGCAGGAGAGGTGGTCCAGCCACCTGTTAAGACTTGTCACACACAGATACCCCAAGCCCCATCCCAACATCACTGCACTGATCGCCAGACAATTTCTTGCCAGTTGATAGCATCCAGAGAGCAGGAAGGCAGCACCCAGAGGATTTTATCAATTGCTTTGCTTAACATGTACTGTATGAAGCAAAATCAAGATGTCAACATTCAGCAGCAAACCAAATGATAGACAATACTTGCAGGATAGGGACTGGCAATGGGGACAGCAAATTTTGTGGCGATACAGTTTTCTGCCAGTTCAGGACCTGGTTAATGGTCCTTTTAACATGGCAGTGAGGAAGTGCCTTTAGAAATGTTCAGCTGTGCAAGACTAAGATGTCTAGAAGATCTCTTGAATGCTTGTCTGAGGTCAACGTAGAATCTTGGAAACAGTAACAGGAATTCCCCAGCCACATTTTTAGTGAGTTAATTAAGGTGAAGTCTCTTGGAATACTTTGAGATGCTTTGTTCCAGATTTTTCCCCATTGAGGCTAAACTGTCGCCCGCAAGATAAGCTATCTTCAGACTCACCCACTATTCCTTCCTTTCCTTTCCTAACCTGCCCACAATCCCATATCCAGAAGGCAGTGGGCTCTAACCGAAATGGTGATGTTGAAAATCTTAGAACAGTAACCTTGTCAAGTTGTGGGATAAGGGCCAAAGCAGCACAGAGTCCATCACCCTTCAAACCCCTGGAGGTTGAAGGACCGAAAGAGGGCCTATTCTTGCCTGCTTACTGTAAACCAGCCACTTCCATCTTGGCACACACCCAATCTGTTGGACTTCAATTCCCATTGACCCTTAGCTCTGGCTAGGGATTATGGGACTCCCAAACTCTCAAAAAAAGACAGGATGATTGAAATTATTTTTCCATCCTCTTAAATACCCAAAGTTAATAGGTGCTACTGATTATTCAAGCCCCTTAAACAGCTCCACCAATTCTGCCTTGCTGCTTATTGTAACAAACTATGCAGGAGCTGTTGCTCAGCTGGCACTTCTTCCATGGCAGAACCAGGTAAGGAAATTGCACAGAATTTAGTCTCATGAACGATTGGGAATTTGAACCTGAAGGAAAAAAGGTTGGTCCCAGCATGTCCTTCATCCACATGTATTTAGTTGTACTTATACATATTTATACATTCCTATAAATGATCCCAGGGTTAACGTAGTAAACTTGCCTTTGTTTTCCTGGAGTATATGCTTACAAGTTTATTTTGTTCATTTATTTATCCCCCTTTTCTGACAGGAGCTCTAGGTGGCATATCTAGTGCTCCCTCCTTATTTGCTCCTCAATAACACCCCTGTGAGATAGGCTGGGCTGAGAGAGATAAGAATCATTTCCAGTAGTGGGGCTCATTATCAGTCTTTGCTTTCCCCCTTGACTTACACCAAATGAGTCTTGAAGTTCAATTTTTGATGGTGTTTTATTACATCTAGATTTTTTTTTCTTCAGAGAAAATCTGAGGGGCAGAGGAGGTTTCAAAAATGAAACCAACACCCAGGATTTTATTTTATTTTGAATTCTTTTTTTATAGAACTTTATTGTTTTCAAAATATAGTTAAGATACAAAAAAGAGAATATAGAATAGATAGAGAACAGAACTAAAGAAAAAAGAACAAACTATAAAAGTGTATAAAAGATTTTTTTTTAAAGCTTGTAAAACTTGTCGTATTAAAGGCTACTGAACATCATTTTTAAACTGGTCCTCTGTTTTAGACTGGAAACTCCTTTGCAGAAGAGACCTATTTGTTTTCTCTGTGTAATTAGGTAAGTTTAAATTAAGTAGTAAAAACTTCCAACCAGAGCAATGGACTGGTGCCATCTGTTATTTTGATTTTCTCAAAATGCCTCTGAGTCCTATATGTGGACCTGAGATATTCCTGGAAATAAGGATGGTGCTGAAGGCTTTACTCTACAGCAATAATGTTTTCTTTTTAAAAACATTAAATGGGAAATTGGCATGCTATGAAACAAAGAGCAGTCTCTTTCCCTCTCCCTCCCCCTCCCCCCAGTTTAAAATGTTAAAATATGAGGTGGGGCAGGGAACCAAGCAGACATCTGGGGAGATGGCCACAGCCACACTGCTGTGCATAGGCACTACACTGGACTAGCTGTTGTGACCTCAAGCTGCTGCTGCTTAACTAAAAGGAAAAATATAGGCACGGTAAGGCCATGATGATGCTGTCGGCTTAGGCAAATATCTGAATGGGGCTTCTCTAAGTGCAAAGAAAGCTCGAAGTCAGATAAAAATGAGGCTCTGAAATTGCTCTTCAATGTTTGGTTGCTCTCTTGGGGAAAATAGGTGGCAGGAGTATTAGGTATGTTGACCGCCTTGAGTTTTTGTCTGTCTGTCTGTCATAATTCTTGGCTAATTTAGCTTCTCTTTTAAAAATTATTTTATCAGTTGGCTTGTACTGCATTTTTAGCATGATAGCTTTTTGTCTTTTGCCTTTTTATATTGGCTTAATTAATTTTATTAGTTTTTTGGATTTTTGTTTTGCCATTTTGTTTAACTAATTGTACAAAACTATATAGATGCCCATTTTGCCAATAATGAGAATTGCATTTTATAGAAGTCAATGGTCTCTGAAAGGGCATGTTCCTTTTGTGCTTCCTTGTAGCCCATCACATGGTAGACAGTCTGGAGCAGGAGAAATGTTCAGAAAAACAAGTTCTTTAACTTTCTTGATCTCTTGCATGAAGCCATCAGTATCAGGGGAAGACGTAATTTGGACAGAATTGTAATTCAGAGGTATGTCCTAATAGGTTAGGGAAAACTCCTCCTTGAAACACTATGCAGAAGCATCATTAGAGCGGAAAAGTTCACACAAGAAGGTAGCAAGGGCAGAGAATGGAGAGAGTTAAAAGAATCTCTCATACAACGTCTTCTCATAAGCTTTCTCCTCTCCAAACTCTGAAAATCTGTTTGGTGTAGTGGTTAAGGTGCTGGCCTAGAAACCAGGAGATGGTGAGTCCTAGGCCTCCCTTAGGCATGAAAGCCGGCTAGGTGACTTTGGGCCAGTCCCTCTCTCTCACTCCAAGGGTGGTGGCTGTGGGGAAAATAGGAGGCAAGAGTATGTTCACCACCTTGAGTTATATATACAGTAATCATATTTTCTTGCAAAAAATAAAGGATAAACCTGAAGAACAGGCAAATCTGAAAGAAGTTCATAAGGATAAAAAAAATTGTTTATAATTTTGCTTTATAAAGGAAAATTCAAGAGCAAAACCAAGAAAAACTTTACAATAACACATATTCTAATAAAAATATCTAAAATCAAACAGTATATGTAAATTTATTTTTAAAAAGACAATTCAGTTTCCATAATTTTCCCATGAATGTGAAAGTGTGCATTAAGTTGTATGGTAAAAGTTAAGGGACCAAAATAAAGGACAAAACTGAGTTTTTGAAAAATAAATAAATCCAAACGACGGCTTTCTGAAATAAAGGACTGTCCTTTATAATGAAGGACGTACAGTCACTGTAGTTATATATTAAAAAGTGGGATAAAAATATAATAATAATAATAATAATAATAGTATTTACTTATGTGTTAGATTAGTATCCTGCCTTTCCTACAAGAGCTTAAGGTGATGTACATATCAATCTACTGTATCTTCCTATTTTTTTCACACAACCACAACCCTGTGAAGTAGGTTGAGCTGACAGGACTAGCTGGACCACAGTTACCCAGTGAACTTCTGGGGCTGACCTGAACTCAGAGCTCCCTGACACTAATTTAACATTCTGGCCAATACTAAATAAAAAAATAAGGGACTAGAAAGCAGCACACAATTACCCACTATTAAAGGAAATAAGTTCCTCAGAACTACGTGTCTTAGCCCAGGTGTCCCCTGCGTTCTGGGTCTTGCTGGGTTTGGAATACTTAGGGTCTCTGGCTGCAACACAATCAACTACAGAAAGAGTTGATTTATTAACATTTCTACAGAAATGTTTAATTTATGCCACTGATATGAAACGGTCAACCCTTCCCACTCCACTGCCATGGATGCTGCATGGATGTGTTCAGGAACTGAGCATGGCTCTTTACCTCTTTTCATCTCACTTTCTTGTCACATCAGCATGTTCACTCACAATTAAATCCCCATGCACTTAATGAGGCTTACACTAGTATATACTACAGACTCAATGAAATGGCCAAGTTTTTTACTTCAGTTCAGCCATGGCTAGGTAGGAAGTGGATAGGCAGAAATGGTATGTTTACAGAGTCTATGGTAATCCTAACATAAATTGCTCTGAAGCCTAAATGAGCTCAGATACGTTTAATGTTCTAGTCCCGCCTGAGACCTGAATGCCGGCTGGGTGACCTTGGGCCAGTCCCTCTCTCAGCCCAACCCACCTCACAGGGTTGTTGTTGTGGGGAAAATAGGAGGAGGAAGGACTATTAGATATGTTCGCTGCCTTGAGTTATTTATAAAAATAAAAAAGGCGGGATAGAAAATAAATAAATAATGTTTCATTTTTTTCAAATTGTACAAACTGCAATCCTATTTTTATACAAGTTGCCATCCTAAACAAACTTAGGAAGAAATTTGTCTCCATGGACATGGACTTTGTTTATACAATTACACACACACACACACACAAATCTGAATGCAAATAAAATGAAGATGTAATAAAAAAAAGCAATAAAGCACATAAACCAACTGTAATACAATACGAACAATATCTGAATCAGTACACAGAATATCTCTTAAGGCAAAACACCTTTTTGGTTAATATAAGCATTTACAAAATGGCAGCAGGCTTTCATGTTTCCAATATTCAAGGGGAAAGAAAGGATGATGGAAGGAAGGTGGTCTGAAGGGAAGCACTGCCTGTCCAAAGCTGCATCTTCCATTGTTTGGAGAATCTAAATCAGGGTTTCTCAACCTTGGCAACTTTAAGATATGTGGACTTCAACTTCCAGAATTCCCCAGGCAGCATGAATACTGGCTGGGGAATTCTGGGAGTTGAAGTCTACACATCTTAAAGTTGTCGAGGTTGAGATACACTAATCTAGAGGCCTGACTTTTGATCCAGAACTTAGTGGAAAGAAGAAACAAAGAATTGGTTTCTAAACTGGGGGAAACAATTATTTGCTTAGTTCTACTTCCCAGCTGAGTTTGGACTTACGCATAGCTTTATTATGCAGCCTTTAGGCCTCTCCAAATTGTTCAGTTAGGCAAGGATAGGTATTTCTGTTCATTAAGCAGAAATAAACTAAGCTTCAGGCCCTACCCAGACTGAGTCTTCAGACTCACTTCCCTCTCTCTGACACACAAACTTTCAGATCACTATTTGGGCCCTCCAGCACTGCCTCTGCGTGGGAGAATTTTTCCTATGGGTAACTGGGGGAGTTTCTATGGCATGTATCTGCACTTACTGTTTAAGTTGCTCCTCTCCTGTGGTCACACCAGCTTGACCCCACACTGGTGTGAAAACACTATCTGGGTAGAGACACCCTGGCCAAAGACTGCAAGGCATTCAGTCTGGACTGCAGGCTACGTTGTCCTCCCATTGGTGAATTTCCCGCTCCTGGGCCCTCCCACCTTTCTGTTCCAGGAAAGCCGTGGCCAATTGCTTTTCTTCCTGGGGGTACGACATCATGGAAAGACGTAATTCTATATGTGCGAGTATGTAGTCGTAAGGCAGACACAGTGTAAATTACAATTTGAGGTTGGAATGTTTTTGATAAACCCGTCTGGATGACCTTCTTATTACTTCTCCTTTCCTCCTAGGTCAGCATGCTAGCTATACTATCTTTGAGGTATGGGCAGCAAATATCAACAATTGGGTTTACTGGGCCACTGGACCCTGTCTGATTCCTCCCCCTGTCACCACTCCAGATCAGTTCAGCTTGCTGTGAGTGTTTTCCTACAAGGGCACTTGGAGCAGTCCACATGTATGTGGGGAGCATCTCATTGGTTTGGTAGTGAATACATCTCATAAGTGTATGGAAGGTTACCCTTCACCACCACAGTTTGTATAAATAGAATTTATAGACACAAAGGTAAAGCCTAAACATTCACATAAGAACAAGCAGCTTTAAGAAAAAAAATCTTTCTTCTGACTTGTTTCCTTCTAATGTCTTTTAGATGTATCTTTTTCATAAGTCTCTAATAGCACAATAGCTGTAATTCTTGCCTTGTGGATAGTAGGTTGCTGGTTCAAAACTCAGGAAAAAAATTTAAATTACAGTACTTAATTACTTCTCTGAGCTTCCTACCTTTCACTGTAGGATTTAAAAAAAAACAGAGTTGGCACTCTTTCCGTATTTTCCCAGTCACCTGAGATAGAAGGGCTGCACTGTCAGTTCCGTAATAGCCTAAATAACTTATGGTTTAATGTACAAATAAACCATACAGGTCTTCCAAGTTAATTTCCAAATATATTGGAAAGAAGGCACAAAAATAGCTGCATCTTATTACCAGAGGAAAAATCTTTCCATTAATAGGATGCTGGATGAGATTAAATTAAACTGGCCTTTCCCATCTCAGTCAAATTCAGGGCATACTACTTACAGGCAAAGGTTGCATAGATGAAAATAGGGACAGGCTTGTGATACGCAGTTCTTATTCCAAGTTAACAGTTATATTTTGCCTGATGTGCACTGTGCTGGCACTGTTTTCAAAGCCAAGACTATATTTGCTATTTAAATTCAAAATATGTTAGAAAATCCTAATTCTTTATCTGTATGCAACCACAGTTCAGAATATACTCCATTTCCTAAAATAGTGCATGACTGGCTAGATGGAGTTTTAGTCTTTATGTATATGTATCATATGTATTTGTGCTGGAGATAAAATATTGTTGTTTTCTATTCAACTATCTACTAATAACTCTATCAATGATAACACTAGGCAAAAGGCAAAAAAAGGAACATTGATTTTTCAGGAACAATCTAGGGACTGTTCTTGATAAATTATCAGAAAAGGAATGTAAAATGCTGAACTGAGTCAAATGAAGAGGGCATCTGTTGGTACAAGCATGCTGATTGAGATTGCTGCTCTGGGGCTGGAATTGGTGCTGCCACTTGCTTTGCCAACACATATCAGGAGAATGAATTAGATGCATAAGATTTATTATCATTATCATTACCATTATTCTGTAGCTAAATTTTCATTAATACAAAATCTACAGCTAGACGTTGCCTCCCCCTCCAACATTAGTTGCATTCGTACATTTTCTAATCACAGTGCTGTAGAAAATAGAAATAGACCAACACGTTTTATTGAAGAAACACATTGTACTGTCATTTAAAGGTGTTTTGAATATTATATGATCAGTGGATAAGATCTTGTAATGCCAACAAAATTGTTGAATTTACCAGGGAAGGTCTGATGGATGCTGCTGTGTTTTTCTGCAATACTCCTCCTACAATAAATGACTGCAGTGGAAAGAGGCTGTGCTTGGGAGCTTTTTAAGGTAGCAACACTTGCTTTTTTATACATTCAAAGAAGCAAATCAGGGACTTCATTGTCTTTGGATCTATCAGAATAGTATGTACAATCCACCTTCCATTCAACTCTCAAAGAGAGAGAGAGAAAGAGACAGAGAGAGAAAGAGAGATGTTGCATTTTGTCATGCCCTTGTGTACAAGACTTCCACCACCCCTCTTTGATGTGTGTTGGGGGAGGGTATTTATTTTTACACAGTGCATATTCTGTGTAGTGTTTTGCTTATATACACCACCAGGAGGTACTATCTCCTTGCCTTTGGAAAACCATAGCTATTGGAATACTCTCAACCAACAGTGGCTAAATAATGGACAGATTATGAAGATGATGCATACCAACCCCTACCATTAAAGGAGTACATCTGCATTCAGGGAAAGCCATATAAAGATACTGAGGTTTGAAGAACAGGATCCCTAACTTGTAATATTATATATATTCTATCTAGTGCAGAGGGGTGTGTGCTTGTGTGCATGGTCTCTCAGAAAGAGAGAAAGCAAAGATTAAGATCCAAGAGTGGAGTTAAGAATCTGGGATGGATCAGCACTTCGAATGTAACAATGACAGGGCAGTTTGTGATTCATCACAATTGTTAAACAGAGGTGGAAATAATGCACTTGTTTTGACAGGCTTTGCTTTAATTATCCCTGTTTCTAATTGTCAAAGGACAAACTCTGATTCAACTCTACTATTCATTTAACAGACTTAAAGGGATTGTAGCTATTTGTGAGAAAGAATTCCAGAAAATAATGTTATTATTTCAAGGCTTAGTTTGAGGAAGGATTTCCATCATACCACAGGTTCAGAGAAAGGTGTTAAACGTTAACCTTGATGCTAAATCTCAAATAAAAGAGAAGATACCAGCCCTAGGAAGGAGGCAAGGGCAAACTGCTTTTGAAAAACCTTGCCAAGAAAACTGCAGCGACTAGTCCAGGCAGTCGCCAGGAGTCATGTCTGACTCGAAGGTGTGCATGCTTGTGCGCACACACACACACACAAGCCCACAAATACAGTTTATATAGATACATAACAGCTCAATTTTCCCAGCACAGAAATAAGTTATAGAGCAAACTTTACTGGTATAATTTCTGCATTGGTTTGGAGCTTAATTATAGCTGATGAATTCATGATAGAATGATATGCAGAATGCTGTTTGTTACATACCCAAAGGCTGATTCAGAACTTTTTAACATCTTTCTGCAAACAAATAGTACTGAATTGGTTTCTAACATCCAATGGTTAACCTCAGGAACTAGGGAAAAGGACTCTTTCTGCCAGATCCTATGGTTGCTGCCTTTTTAAAAAAGTATCAGGTTTCTAGAGGAAGGAACAGACCTGGCTCTGCATTGGCTTAAACAAAAGCATCCGGTTGATATCAGTTGAATAATGGTGGAATCTATTAGTGGTGGCTTTTATAAGCAAGGCAAATACATTGTATTTATTTTCTTGAAGTTCTAGTGAGCTTATTGTCAACTAAATGTTTTGTGTTAGAAATCTGCATGTCATGTATCCCATTCAGGAAGGTCTTTAGAAGCTCTATTTTAAATGAACATGTAGTAATGACATAGTACTGTAGAATGTATATTTTGAAAAAATTCTAAATCATGAACTGCATATGGACTTCTTCCTCACCCCAAGAAATTGCCACTTAGATCTCGGGAACAAAATACTCAAGACCAACAATGGTATACAGTAACAACAGATATACTGTATGCATATACTGTACACACATACGTTTTATTTAAATTTGACTTCTGGCCTTATGACTATAATAAAGATTGTTTGATATAGCTGGAGTTAATTTTTTAATTGATTAAGCAGCATGCAATATTTAGGAAAGTTGAATTTAAAATAAAAAGGGAAGAAAAGTTTGGAAGTCCCCCAAAACAATGTTTGTAAGGCAGTAAAATTTTCTATGTAGTATTATACTTTAGTACTAAGTAAAGCTTTCTATACTATAGTATGTGGCAATTATTTAAAAAGTCCAACTTCTAAATCTTATTATTATTATTTATTATTATTAATCAAATTTGTATACCGCCCAACTCCCAGAGAATTTGGGCAGTTTACAAAGTAAAAACACAGAAAAAAATAACAACAAAACAAACAAACAAACAAACAAATAAAGACAAAGGAACAAAAAATGGCAAAACTGGGCAACAACAAAAACATACACACAGCTTCAACCACCCTAGCCAAAAGCCAAAGAGGTTTTCCCTTCTTCTGTTGGATTCACTGTTGACAATGGACAGGGTAGAATTTTGATGCTTGTTGAAGTCACACCTTTTTCAATGAATAATCAACATACTGTAATCCAAGCAATGAACAGATGATACACCCGTCATAAATTCTGGTTAACGGATGAAACCACCACGTTCCTTGTTTCTTCAGGAGCAATAAAACCAGCTCTTGGCTGCTAAGCAAAGCAGCTGTTGCCTCAGATGGAACTGTGGAAGCATCTGTACACTGAAATGCTGTATTTGCCTTATTAAAGCAGCTTCAATTGTCCAATAAGTCAGTCTGTTAAAAGAACTGAACTAAAAATATGGCCTGCATCTGTTGGGCAGATGAGATAAAAGGACCAAATTGGAGAGTCTGCTTCCCTAGGAATGAATGAATGAATGAATGAATGAATGAATGAAGGGGCTTACTCTGAAGTAGGTCCTTAAGCTAGCAGGAAATAGTCACTATTGGTGTTAACACAGCATGTCCTTTAAGAATGTTTTCCCTCTGTGTGAGAACACTTACTTAAGAAAACAAAATGGTGTAACAGGGATGGATTAATAGTTACAAAAAAGCCTGAAATGAGACAAAGGCTCTAAGTCCTCAAACCCAAAAAATAAATTGGACTCTAATAACACTAAAAGGCCTAGAGATTTCTAGAGCTCATGCAAATATGGGGCTACACTTTTGTCCAGAGGAGGGAGAAAGGGCAGAAACTAACTAAGCATATAAGAGTATTATGATTAAAAGAACTTAAAATAGTTGTACTGTACATAATCCAACACACTGCACAGTTTCATGACCAACTTGTTAGCTTTTATGATGCAGCTTTGTAACAGCTAAGTTCTATACATATAGATCCTGAATTACTTTAATATGGTTTTGTACTGAATATTTATACTAGCAAATACTAGCAAAACAACCAAACATCTATCTCAAAATTAAACCTTTTGAATAATTTTTGGCATACATATCCATATTTAAAGTACAGCATATTTTAATCTCTCCCCAAATGAAGTGTCCTACATTAAAAGGCCTTTACAGCATTTGCCTGGGGTCAACTACCCCAAAGAAGCAAACAGGTACAAATTCAAGCTGAGCTAGTGTGCATCTGTGTCAGTCCCATGTGTAGCACTCTCTACACATAATTTGAGCTCTAGATTCTGAGCTGCCGTTGCAAAGTGAATATGCTGGCGTATGTTAAAACATAAGCAGAAGGTGAGGACTCAAAAACTGAATTCCCTTTTAGCCACTGGTGCTCAGTTCTAAACAACTTTTGAAACTCAAGGAAGATTAAAGTGCAATTTGTACATTCAGAGTGTTATTGCAAGGAAAGTCATTGCCGAGGTGCGGTGGGGAACAAACAACAGGAACAAACATCGTAACTATAGTCCCTTGCTTTGCTAGGCCAGAAAAGGTTGGGAAAATACCAATTACTTTTCAAAATTCAAATTCAAGAATTTGGTTGGGATAACAATGTTTTAAAAACTACCCTCTGCAAAGTTATTCAATATGATTTAAATCATTATTGTATCAGAATTCTGGTATTCCATTTCCAAAATGTTTATGTTTTTTGTCTTGACACATTCAGGGAGAAAATATCATATCCATCATATGAGAAGAGAAAATCACATTTTCTATCATTACACTGGCAAATACCATTCCATCAGTGGATGGACCCAGTGAGATGCAATGCAGAAACTTTCTTTAAGGAAACATCCTAATGTATTTCAAAATTAATTGTGCCACTGGATTAAGAGATCACGTCTTTATAATACTTTTATTTTATTCTTTCTATTTTACTTTTGTATTATTTGTATGCTCCTCTGACCTTTTTGGAACTGAGTGGCCTTTAAATTGCTGGAATGAATACATGAATAAGCCAATAAATATTTATGTCCAGTTTGAAATAGAATGATTGTGTCTTAATATTCAGTTAGTTTGCCACTTTCTGTTATTTTTACTGAAACTTCCATTAAGTGTAGTTAATTATATTAAGCTTTCACATATTTTCAACTTAATTTTTTATCAGCCCTAATCAGAATGACCAGTGGCATGGGACTTTGGGAGTTGTAATCTAAAATGCCATGCCTGTAGACCAGCCACCATCTCTTCTTGGTACTTGAGGTAAGAAATTTTTAATCTGAGAAAGGAAAAAAGAGAATAGGAGTAGGATAGTAAAGTAGGTTGAGAGCTAAAAGGAAAAGCAAAGTTCTGAACATTAGACAACTTTACAAATATAATTTCAGTGACAATTATATGAGTGGTCTTACAGCTTTGTTTTTATTTAAATGTATAAGAGACACTGCAGCTTTTCTGCTGTTTACTGAATCAAGCCACTCTGGATCCATGACATTGGTATCATTTATTAATTCACATCTATTTGCTGTTCTAGGATTAGTAGAGAAGGAGAACAATATGCACAGCATCTTTGCATAGTTTTTTAGTATTGCCTTCAAAATAAAGTCTCCATATGTAGGTTTATGATGCCAAACTGGACTGCGCAAGAAGTAAATGAAAATTCAAAGAGGCAAATGCCATTAAACAGTGGGCTGACTATTATCAAGTGTTAAAAATATGCAAGGATGCATATGGGAGACTTGGAATTCACTGATACCATACATTTTTAAATACCTTCAAGGAGATATTGCATTATTTATGTGAGACTCTGAGTTACCACTTGCAATTTGAATGTGCCAATGCCTTTTCTCTTTTTTTTCTCAATCACAATGGGCATTTCTTCTTACTGCTGCAATTAATGTGGAAATGGTGTGTGTGTTTGTATGTGCATGCATATATAGGGAAGGTCTGATGAAATATTACATAAATGGAAGCCTGCTCATGTTAAGGGATCCTTTATTTTTCTCCTCCTGTTTGTCCCTCTGCGGCAGATTTAGAAAAAAGCACGCAAGGACTTCAAGGGGAAAGGAGAATTGCCCCTTTCTGGTTTGGTGGCACGAGAGGTATTAAATTGTCCTTTTACACTGCAAAATCTATGTATATTCATTCAGAGACCTCACTGAGCTTAATGGCAGGGGTTTTTTTTTTGTGCCTTCGAGTCAGTGTTGACTCCTGGTGACAGCTTGGACTAGTCCCTGCAGTTTTCTTGGCAAGGTTTTTCAGAAGTGGTTTGCCACTGCCTTCTTTTTCCCAGGGCTGAGAGAGAGAGGCTGGCCCAGGGTAAGGCAGGACTAGAACTCACAGTCTCCTGCTTTGTAGCCTGGTGCCTTAACCACTGCACCAAACTGGCTCTTAATCATATATATTTATTCAGAAACCTTACAGAGTTTAGTGTCACTTACTTCCAGATAAGTGTAAATCGGATCACTAAGGCTGCAATCCGAAAACCATTTATGTGGATGTACAGTAAATCAATTCAGACCAAACACAGGCTTGTTTTGTTAAAATGAGCAACACTCAGGCCCTGTAGCATCTTTAATCTTGGAAAATGGACACAGTAGGAGCACCTTGGTTGTTTTCTCACCTTGAAACTATTTGCTTAAAAGACTAGCCCAAGATAGGTATCTATAAATTACTACAAATAGGAGAAGAAACTAAATTTTGGTAATCCAACAAATTCTTTCCTAGCTTCATTTTAATGAAAAGCTATTGTAGAAGTCTAGAGAAGACATTTTGAGCAAATACATGGATATTGAATTTTGGGAAATACACGTTTTTTTGAGGTTTTCATGACCATAACTTCTTCTATTCATTCAACGTAATAGCAAAGAATAACTAGAGGAAGCTTTATATTAACTAAATGACATGATTCTGTTGCCTTGTGAGATACAAAAAGTCAGAGTAGGTTCATCTACGTTTGATACATTTCTGTCCTAACAA
This sequence comes from Candoia aspera, assembly GCF_035149785.1. Classification (NCBI taxonomy): domain Eukaryota; kingdom Metazoa; phylum Chordata; class Lepidosauria; order Squamata; family Candoiidae; genus Candoia; species Candoia aspera. The sequence goes on along the minus strand of NC_086153.1, from coordinate 195,945,586 downwards.
GCAGGAACCACGCTGAGACGAGGAATAAGTCTCTAGTGTTTTATTACTGCTACATTAGACAGAAAATCCTACCAAACTGAAGAAGTGTGAGAAAACCCATACAGATAAACCCCAAAAGTCAAGGCAGGTCTGTTCTGTGTCTCTTCTTTGAATGGCTGCTCAATTCCTCGCTATTACGCATGCGTTTTCCCCCCTGGATAGGGGCCCCCTCCTGCTCACCATCAGTGCTCATGACAATTTCACTCACACAAATCTGCCTTGCCAAGAAGCTTCTAGCATAGACTGAAAATGGATAAAAGCCAACATTCTCTAAAGGAAAGGGTCGAACTATTATGCAGAAGAAACAGGAGGTGAGAAGCAATGCTTTGGCTTAATGCATCAAGGCAGTATTTCTAATAAAATTGATTTCCATCACATTGATCTATATTACTTTTCTATATGAAAATAATTATTTCAGTACATTAGTTTACCTGTGTAACAAGAGAGTTCCATAAAGCTGCAAGTATTTTGATATAACCCTATGTCTTCAAAAGTTGGAAATTATCACGAATAAAATTGCAGTGCCATTCTGTCAGTCTTAAATGAGCATTCCAAGAAGAACTTCAAGTTTGCTCAGAAGCTCATCACTTGAACACTCTTCCCCCCTCATCACAGTAATTGGGAACAAGGTGCATTCAGAGCTAGTAGGATGAGAAGAGATAGAACTTCTGGGCAAGAGAAGTGAGGATAAGAAAGTCTGATTTATTTTTGGGAAGAAAGATACTGACATTAGTAGAGATTTGAAAGTAAATTTCAGTATTTTCTCTGGTTAACTTTATGATGGTGCTGATACAAGAGGTAAGGAAATTGATAACAACCAAACTTTCTGAAACTGAGGAAAGTTTCAAAGACCAAGGAAAAAACTGTAAGTAATTATACAAATGCTTAATGAAATGCCTGGAGACAGCCTGGAGAGATGGCACTCTCCTGAAAAGGAGGAATGGGGTGAAATCCAGCTGGCCAACCACCAGATTATTATCAACCAGAATTTCCAGCTATGGATACTAGAGGCTTCAAAAAATGGAACTATAGAATAAGTACCTTAATTTCCACAGGACTGAAGAGGCTCTTTCTCCCACAAAACACATTTTAAGGTTGGTTAAAGTGTAGAATGGACAGCTTGCCTTTTTCCAAGTCTATTTTGAAATGATTTTTAAAAGTCACAATATACTAATTTTTATGTGAGAAATAACCCAGAAAGTCCAGATAAATGGATATTTGTGATACCATTTAAGAAAACTGGATTGAGAGTTGTTACACATTATTGAACACTAGAAGGCAGTACATGACCTGTTTTGTTCTTATTGGTACTCATCAAGTGTAGACAGCCTGGTACAGACAGCCAATAAGTACACTACCTCCTGGTGGTCAGTAAAGTATATAACCATAAAATATATACTGAAATTGTCCCCACTCCCCCCAAAGGGTGGTAAAATTATAGAACCTCTAGTATGACACAAGATAACAGCTCTATCTCTAGCTTAAGAACTCAAATAAGAAAGGTATCTACCACTCATGGATCAAGGGATGAAATTTCTGATTAAGAATATTGCATTTTCTCTCCCTGAGACCTTAACCCTAGGGCAAAACACTTCCATACGGGAACTTCATCTTGTTTCAAAGTTAGATATGACCTATCAAATCATACTTTGGGCTCAAACAGCCTAGTGTGAGCTATGAAGCTGAATTGCAGGTTTAGAGAAAGAGGCGTTCTCCTGTTGTGTAGGTGCTGATCCAGCGGCATGAGGCCACACTACTCTGTTCCCACAGCACTGTTCTGCTTGGCTAGCCAAGTTGATTTTCATTTGGCTAAGATGCAGTGCATCTCAAATCCAAAACTTACTGCATTATTGCAGTGTTAGAACTGTGTAGAGCTTTGGAGTCAGCCATTTTCCAGGTTGGAGGAATTCTTGCCACACCGTACTTCCCACTGCCTTGACTTGATTTTACTTACTTATATAAACTAAGTACACCAAATACTTGCCTCTTCCTGCTTCCCTGGCTCTTGGCTCAAGCAAATTCTTCTTCTCTCTCTTTCCCCCAAACTTAGATGTTCAATGCTATAGTCTACCACACGGGTTCTGCAAGAGGTCACTAGGAGATCACAATTTATTTTAAAAATTATTTCAAATTCAGGCAATTTCACATTAAAGAGGTAAGTTTCATTCTTTATTTTTAGTTTAAGAACACTGTTAATGCCTGTAATACAGGCCTACACGTGAAATGGATATAATAATTTTGTAACTTCTGGCCCAGCTTTGAGCCTGAACGGGCAGGGGTTCCCCGAGGCCTGAAAAATATTTCAAGGGTTCCTCCAGGGTCAAAAAGTTGAGAAAGGCTGGTCTACAATCTTTGCTGCTGATAGGAAAAAGGTTTTCTTGGAATTTATATGCAGCAAGAATGATGTCACAGCGGCCGGACAGCTTTTACTCATGCCAACAGCTCAGGTTTTTTGGAAAATAGTTGTATAAATGCATACCACTTGTACTGACTATCAGGTTGGGGGTTGACCAATTTATTTTTTCTCCTTCTGAGTGGAGTGCACATCAAGGTATTTCTGTTATGCCAGAAACTACTGTACTTTAAGAGGTATGGAAGGAACACGTCGGCCAGGATCTCAAGTTCCTCCAGAGCACAGGGACAAATTCACTTCTTCAATGCCCTTTTTACAGTAACTTATGCTCCATCCTTATGCTTTCATCTGCCAACAGAAGTCCCTTCTGCCTTGAGAACAATTTTATTTGTTCCTTGCTGTCAGACCAGAACCTAACACCACCAGGAAAGTCGCAAAATTTATCTCAGCTGCCAATGCCCCATGCAGGAAACTTTTTTTTAATTTTCTGATTTTATTAACGTACATATTTATTTTGTTCTTCTAAGTTTCTTATATTGCATCTAGGTTTTATCTCCTGTCATCTCCTATTTGTCACAATATACAATTTTACTTATACCCATTTACTTATACCCAAAATCATGTCTCTATGTGTCCATTTAATAGTCTGATATACAATAGGTAGAATTTTAGTATTTTACTCTTAAAAACATTTGTATTAATTAATTTAGTCGTTTTGTTTTTATCACTTAGGTTCTACTTTTTATATACTGCTATCCATATTGCTGTAGTCAGTGTCATACATTCCTGTTGATGTCTTAGAAATGTTTTAGATTTTAAGGCATCATTATTGTTCTTTTTAGATAATATTTATGCATTCTATCCTATGTCATAGTTTCCTGTGCTTTGTTCCTTTGTCCTTGTACTCTTTTTATGAAGTTGATTGTTTAATTCACTGATCAGTTTCTGTAATAAAGATGATCTATGCTACCTTAAAGGTCAGGGCCTTGACTAAATGACTGTTTTTGCACTTTTCTATTAAGCTCACAGTAGTCCTTGCCTATTCTCAGCATTCCAAGACTGGTCTTCCAAGACCAAAGGCCACCGCACAGTGGACTTCAAATATTTTGCAGGTATTGGGGAGTGGAAACAATACGATGTGAAAGCATCCAAAGAGTTTCTTTGCCATCAGTGTTCCTAGGAGCATTTAGCACAGGGGGCTGAATTCGCTGTACAGCTAGCATATTCACAAGGCAAGCAAGACCAAATGCTAAGTGAGAAAAGAAGTTCCATCACATGGATATCAGCTGCCATGAGTACGAAGTGTCATGTATCCTGTTCTTTATTGGGAATTGTAAAAAATTCTACAGGCAACACAGTGGCTGGATAGGTTAGAGAGCCAAAAAGATAACTACAGTGCTTAGGCTAGGTAAAAAGACACAAGTGCAGCCTGTGCAAGATCTTTGCTCCAGTTATAACAAAGGCCCTTCACTTTTTTCCTAAAAGCCTGCAAGATTTGAAAATATAACCATAATCTTTACAAGTATTCTGCTTAGGTTTTCTGCATGTGTCCACAGTGGGTGTATCTGGAGCTTGAGATTACAAGATGAAAGCCACTGTCTTTCAGAGGGAAGAGATTAAGCACATCTGAGGCTTCCAAAGTATGGCATCAATGTGATTCTTTGGTGACAAGTCTGGAATCCCAAGGGCTTCCCACCCCCAGCTCTTTAGCCAATCAAACATCCAGGCTAAGAATGCAAAGCAAAAAGTCTCTTGTCAAGATAGAAATCATTGGAGAAGGGGGAGCACAAGCAAAGCAAATGAATAGGATTGAGTTGTATGCACATACCTCTGGTAGGAAACAGTGGACAAATCCATTTGAGCAAAGAGGTTGAAAGGGTAACTTGACCACATGCCCTGCAGTTTTAGAAAATGTCAGATACTGAAGCTTGGGACCTTGGTGTTTGCAATACTTAGACCCAACAATGCTCCACTCTTTACATTATCGAAGGATCAACTGTGCACTCCACTTGAATGGCTATTCCCACTAAAAAATAGAAATGAGTGGGGGGCAGTAGTAAATAGTCCTTGAAAAAAAACTTGGGTCCACAAAGCATAGCTTCTTTTGGCATAGAATGGGAAAAGCCCTTCATCCCTGCATTGCCTTGATACTCAACTTCAACTTAAGTCTCCAGCGTATCTTTCACAGTAAGGTAACCACCTGACTACCATATGAAAAGGAAGGCATCCTTATATGACAGCTAGAAGCCTGCAGACTCTGACAACCCAGAGTCCATTGGAGTTGGGTGGCTAATAAATTCAAATAAATAAACAGCAGCAGCAACAACAAACAATAGGCAAATAGCCAGTGGAAGTGTCCTGTACCCAGACAATGTAAGGAAAGTGAACTCCACTTGCACAACATGCAAAAATGGCATCATTTCCATCTCTATCAGATTTTAGCAAATCGCCACATGCATTCTATTTTTATCCTATGTCCAGGGTATGCATCCAAGGTTACATTTGAAAGGAAAACAGAAAAGGCTCCAGCATAAGATGATGTGGCTGCCTTAGATCATTAACAACATTTTTATATTTTATTCCAGAAAAAAGAAGAAGGGGAAAAGGGATCCAGGAATGATAGTTATGATGCAATTATATCTAACCTAATTCTTCTGATTATCCATTCCAAAGAAAGATTTCGAAGTGTGTAAAAGCGCTGCATTTTCAATGTAGGGTAGGGGGAAGGGAGAGACGGAGAGACCTCTGCAGTATCTTTTCTGCTTCAGCTTCAATTTCCTGTTCTAAGGCTCACTCTGTGGTACCTAAGACAAATCAGCCAATAGCTTGGGAAGGAAGGAAAAAAAAAAGGGGGGGGGAGGCAATTTAAAAAGGAGGAAAAAAAGAGTGCATCATCTTTATCAGGATAACTCCATCTACTGGCAAAAGAAATACATCTGTACAGTAAGTGCTAGGTATTTATTTAGTGATGTATTTGTGAGAGCCTATTCAGCAAGGGGAAAAAAAAGTAAAATAATAGCCAACAAGCCAGAATTCAGATACATAGAAGAAGTGACCAAACTCTGATTGTAACAAACTAGCATTTTTAGAACCTTTACATTTCTCTTTTCCAGCTGTTTTCCTCTTCATTTTCAAGAGGAATTTTTCACTGTCCTGGATCATTTTCATATTTATTCTTTTGGTGATGTTAGAAACTACTAAATAGTAAAGGTAAAGGTTTCCCTTGACGTAAAGTCCAGTCGTGTCCGACTCTAGGGGGCGGTGCTCATCTCCGTTTCTAAGCCTTAGAGCCGGCGTTGTCCATAGGACACTTCCGGGTCATGTGGCCAGCATGACGACACGGAACGCCGTTACCTTCCCGCCGAAGCGGTACCTATTGATCTACTCACATTTGCATGTTTTCAAACTGCTAGGTGAGCAGGAGCTGGGACAAGCAACGGGAACTCACCCCGCTGCGCGGTTTCGAACCGCCAACCTTCCGATCGGCAGCTCAGCGGTTTAACCCGCAGCGCCACCGTCCACATTAAGACACAAAATAGTTTTCTTTCCATCATTTCCTACAGTGCCCCTGGCTTGGTACTGAAGGAAATTTATGCATGCAGCAGAATTACAAGAACCAAGTCTGTGCAAGTCATTCAATGAGGCACTTGGCTTATGAGAAAACATCTCCCTGATTCTTGCCTTTGAAGCCATGAAGCAGCTGGAATGACTGGTTGAAATGTCTTCTGGCCATGCACACATGTGCTTAGAAAGCCTTAGAAGGGCTTAGCCTTCAGGCAATGACTATTTTGGGACTTCAAAATGCTGATCCAGAAGAGCTGTTCATGGAATGATTTGCACAGGACTACAGAATGCCACTTTTTCTGGATAGCTGGGGGAAGTCTACATCTGAAAACACCTTCTGTGAATGATGAAAATACTGTTGAACAGTTTTGCATTTTTGTAAATATTGAAAAGGATCACTGAGAACTGGGAGGCATAACTTCCATTTTCTACTTCAGAAATACTGATGAAGATTGGCTGATGGTTCTCGCAGGAGCACAAATATGCTGTGAAAAATCATCCTTGCATGTGGCCCTCCCCAAGCACAACTATCACAACAGTTGGATAAGGTGGAAATTTGAAGGCAAAATTTGCACTTTGAGAAACAGACTTAATTTGGAGAGATGGAGTGGGCAAGTATGTGAGCTGCTATGGAGTAAGGCCTATCAGTTGCCCATTTATCTTATTACCCATTTATAAATAAAGAAACCATCAAAATAAAAATGAGTCTAAGCAATGGTGTAGAACCAGAGATATACTAAATAGTCCAACCTGTGCTATTTTACTGCAGTATCTAAAGGGACATGGGATGATGTTGTTCCATGTAGCACCTATATCTTACTCTTGCTTCATCAGTACCCTGGAAGTACTGACAACCTTTATTTATATATTTATTTATTTTTATTTAAAAGACTTGTATCTTAGAATCACAACTCTGGGTGGCTTGCAACAGGGGAAGAGCCCGCTCTTTACAACTTTCTGGAAGGTTAAGAGGGTGGGGGCCTGCCAGATCTCAAGGGGAAGGAGTTGCCCTGTATTTAGAAATGTACTTTCCATTGACGCCTGGCCAGAAAATTCAAGGAAGCAATCCTATCTTACCTTACCACGAATGAGTTACTGGATCAGGATAAGAAATTGCAAACATGTAATTGCAAAACAAGATTAATGACCACAAGTATGGATGAAAAAGAATAATAATTGGGATAGCTGGTGACATGGCCTTAAAAGAAATTAAATATTGTTAATGAAATACTTAAATATATACCAAGGAGTAAAGCCAATGGACTGATTAGGGAAATCTGGAAATCAAAAATTTCCTTTTTGAGGATGGAATAAGGATGGAATAAGAAGTAGCTAATGTTTTAGAGGTATGTATGTAGTAGGCTTTCTTTGGTGAACAAAACAGAACCAATATAGGATGACAATCTGAACACAGGGCCCTGTTTGGCCAAATCATTTGCCCTCTTGGGACTAATTTTGCTTCCCATTAAGAATACTCATTGCTGCTGAAGACTGTTAATATACTTTATGCCTTGCTTCCCTGAAAAAGATGTTCAACAGAATGGGAATTCATACTTTGTTCCACTGCAGACTACCTTGTTGGCAGGAAATTAAGTTTCACTGCATGCTTTCAGCTTCCTTTTCACATTATTTCATCCCCATCGGCTGAAAGTTTAGTCTCCCTAAAAAATCCTGGGCTTGGCACCCCTAAAGCCTTTTGTGGGTAGGGCAATGAGTGTGAGCAGCTCTGGCCCCAGTAAGAAATGAGGAACACTGTGAAGTAGCACATGGAACCTCTTCCTTAGGCATTTATTTTACTTAATAACCTGTGTACTGAGGCAGAGAGAAGCCTAGTACTGAGGTTGGTTCTCATGAAGAAAATTCTGTTATTTTAACTACAGTTCACTTGTGATTCTTCATGTATAGTTTAAAGATGACCTCCACCCCATCAAACTGTGAAGTTTAACACAGGAATTGTGACTCAGACTGAACTCCACTAACTCCTGAGAATAATTTGTGTGGGAACTTGATTGTCCCACACAGCTTGGATAGTATCATTACATTATTTTGCCACTAAGTGGCACTGGACTTGGTTATGCCTAGTCAAAGTCAGGCATTTCCTGTGGCTGCCTTCTTGTTAACAGTTTTTACAATAAAATTTTATGTGCCTATGCTGGGCAGCTGACAGTCAGACCACTGCAGAGAAAAAAACTATGGCCTTGATAGTCGTGGGTAACATTTTCTGTTTCAGGATAGTTTATCCTTCCACACTTGTTAACAGTTTGTACAATAAAATTGTTGCCTGGGTCCTCTAAGCCTTCTCTCTCTCTCTCTCTCTCTCTCTCTCTCTCTCTCTCTCTCTCTCTGTGTGTGTGTGTGTCTGTGTCATCTGTGTCTGTGTCTGTGTGTCTGTGTGTTCTAGTCAGACTTCACTCCCAGCAATTGCTTGGACTAGTCCCTGCAGTTTTCTTGGCAACATTTTCAGAAGTGGTTTGCCCTTGCCTTCTTCCTAAGGTTAAGAGAGAGTGACTGGAGGCCCCAAAAAACCAGAAGGACTCTGGTAGCATCTTTTCCAACTACCAAACCTATTAAATGGCATAAGGTTTTATGAGCTGTAGCTCATGTACATCAAAAGGTTTCAGGCCATCTCATAAGATCTCAACAAACAGAATTTGTTTCTAACATGCTATGTTAGTTGATAAGGCATTGTAATCTGTCTCACATATATCCTGCATCTGAATAATCACCCTGCCTTCCCCTCCTTTCCTATCACCTTCCCCCCCCACCTCACCCCAATTTAAATCCTACACCAGTCAAGCCACTCTTGCTTCTGATGAAGTGAGCTTCAGCCCACAAAAGCTGAGGCCTTTTAATAGAATGTGTTAGTTGGAAAAGAGGCTACCAGACATCTTCTGATTTTTTGCCACCATAGACTAGCACGGCTCTCCTCCTGCAATGGAGGCCCAAAGTTACGTTCATGCCTACAGCAGGGCTAAAACTCACAGACCCTTGGTTTCTAGTCTGGTGTCTTTAGGACACTTCAGTTGTCAAAGCTGTACATCTAAACTGGGGGGGAAAAAACCACAGTTCTAGCAAGCCCTCAGAATTGGCTACATCAGAACCCCACAGGATGGGGATCCTGCTTCCAATTATGGCTGTTTGAATTGAATTCCATGGATTGGTTTGGTGCTATGTGAAGAAGTCAGCCTCACAAGCTCAAGAGGAGGTTAGCTCAGTGCCATCTCCTTCAGGTCCACTTACTCCAGCCTGTTTGCTTGTGCTCTCTGTCTTGGGTGGATCTGCCCCACAGTACAGAAGAAGAGAGCACAGCAATTGGAGGCTGCTCCTCTCCTGTATGATGGAGAGGGCAAGTGAACATGGAGCAATAGAAAAGGAGGACCAAGTTTGTCCTCTCCCAGGGGTATGCCTTTCACAGATGCCAAACTTTAACTTACTGCTACCCCAGTCACCCTCTGCAAGCTGTTGCCACTCCAAAGCATTTCTGAAGGGAAAGAAAAACACACATTCATCTGTATAAGGGGCCCCAAATACTCTGAAAAAGTTATAAGAAGAGCAATTCTTTTACATTGGCTGGCTAGGAATGTCATAACAAGTTATAACTATGGTTTACAAACCATTGTGGCTGGATACAGGCAGCATGTTAAGCCCCAAACCAACCAACCATTTATGGCACAGCATAATGTCCAGACTGAATAACTTGCAATAACTCAATGATTATTATAAGATCACTGCCATTAAATGCTCAAATCATGAATACTCATGAATACCCTAGAACTGCTTCAAAATCCCAATGCAAACTTAGGTAGGCTTAGATAGAGTTCACCTATGGAATATTATATAAGGGGTCCATTTATGATAAAATACCTTGGGAGGTGGAATAATTCAAAATTAAAATATTGTTACAACAACCTGCTTTATCCTAATAGACACAGTCCATTTTTAGCCAGCTGTAGGGATTCTGATTACCAGCAACTGTATTGATTATAAGCTTTACTAGCATTTAAGAATCAACAAATAGCATGGCAGATGGAAGTGAAAATCTGCCTAGGGTTATAGGAAATATGGTTTCTTCACCCATGAGCTAATATCATAACTCCTTTCCAAGTGGGGATAGCTTGGAATCTGGGGGAAGGGTGTATCTTCATAAAGTACGGAATTAAAGACAGCAAACTCTCAGGGCCTCTCAAAAAATACTTGGTGAGTCAACTAACTTTCGCCTTCCCTTAGAAATGTTGTCAAACAGCTAGTGACAGACTGGCATCCCCTAACATTTGCATCCTAAGTATGTCATTTGAGGGTGGGGGGAGAGAAAACTTGACTGTCAAATGCAACTTTTCCCAGATAATGGATTCCATATTCCACATTTGGCCTCTTGTGCAAGTAAATTTTTGTTCATGCTGCAGTATTGTAACAGGGAAACTTCTTCGCATCTAGACCAAGATGATGCTATGGTGCACTGCCCCAGCAAGCCATTTAAAAGGTACAAAAATAAATGGAAATAACTCCATGGTTTTTGGACACACTGGTAATTGCAGTTGGTATAGTATCAATATTTCACTAGGAATAATTCCGTTATTGAACCCTTAATGAGATTTTATAAAGCTATTAAGGTTTGAACCCCCAATTAGCTGTCTTTAGATCCCACTAAATTCAATATGAAAGGTTAGCCATGACTGGTTTAGGTCCCACTTATTTGGATAGTACCTAACTAATTTAGTCGGGAACTGATCCACAAGAGAAAACAAATGTAAGAGTGGTAGGAGTGTGAACTGGGAACGAAAAAGGGGACCAGGGAGATGGCAGTTGAGAGCTCAGTGTGAAGTTTATCTGATTATATTGTATTTTGTTATGTTTCCCCGTTACGTGGGACATTATATGTTTCTACACATTATAACAATAACTTCAATGACATTAAATGTCTTTTGCTCACAGTTATGTCAAGTGTTGTTTTTTCAAAACTGCAGAGGCTTTTCACAAAGCTTATCCATACAGGCCTTAGTAATACTGGGTTTTCTGTAACTTCCTGTGGGGCATTTGGTAAGCATCTGCCCTCCTACTCCATTTGCAGACCCTACACATGACCAAGATTATATTCTTTAACTTGGTTTGCTTAGGAGGATACGAGGGTCATGAATGAAACACAAGCAATGGCAATGGCAAGAGAGAAGCCTAACCCCATTCCATAAGAAAGTCTTATTCAGACCTTCTAAGCCCTACTTTTTATATAAAACACAATTATCTGGGACCACAGAATCTGCTAAGTCACCAAACATAGTTCACAAGTCACAACAGCTGGGTCACGCTCTGCACTAAATAAAAACAAAGCATATTTCAAATGTGATGTGGTATGTTGTATGGACCAGATCAAATTATGGATAATGCTCCAAAATGGCTTTAATTCCTTGTTTAAATTTTGCAATGAGTATCACAAATTTTTCAAGCACCTCTTTATACCATTCAAGCTTCACTGAGCTATAGCATGGGTTAATATATATCACACTAAGCTGTGCTTTATTTTAACTGTGTCTTACTGAATAATATGGAATGGCTGGTTTAGACATCATCTTAAGCCATAAACTATAATTAACTAACTGTAGGGGTTAAACTCATTCAACATGCCAAGTCAAAGCCAAAGAAATGACATTCTGGCTTAGCATGATGAGTGAACTCAACCAGTAAGCCTATTTCATAATTACATTGGATTAATGATATTTATGGAGTGTTAACAAAAAGGTCCAATGGGAGTTGTATTAATTATCTGAACCTAGTCTACCCAACCTGGTGCCCTCTAGAGGTTTCTATACTATAACACCCATCATTCCCTTCCCCATGTTGTCCAGGGATGATGGCAGTTTTAGCTCACTTATCCTACTAAACTCTATGAGACCTGGTTTCAACTACACATATATAGAATTGCATTGTCATTCTGCCTTATACCTGCTATCCTATGCTTACTTGTTTAGGAGAACATTCTGTACAGATCTGGGAATTTACATCATAATGATGAATAGAAACATGTCAGCTTAACTGGCTAATGGAACTGAATCAATACCCACAACTTTCTGTAATACAGACACATTTCTTTCAGTTACCAATGCAGAAGAATATACTACCTCCTTTAATGGGGGGGGGGGGGGGGGGAAGCTGCAGATCTAAACAATCCTTAAGGCTACAGTCTTATATTCAGATACAAAGTTCCCTGAAACAAATGGGACTTATTTCTATTAAATATACATAGGATTAAACTGTAAAATTTATTACCCTGAGGACTAAAACATATAGCTGTATAATAGTACAAAATGTCTTCTTCTCTTTTATCCAGAAATCTCTAGTCTCTCCAGATATGGCATTTTTTAAAAGAAAAACTTTTCAGTGTTATTTCTAATTACAGGAAATTTATCTTTTAAACTTCACATATCACATAATTTCCTCAAAGCAAAAATGGGAAGACTCTAAGACTGGAATTCACTGTATTGCCCATCTCCGATGCATTAAACCTGTATATAAATAGCAGCTGTTAAAAAGCTATCACCTTTCACCAAATACAGTATCTGTTTAAGGCCACAATAAATAAAGTTCCTCCAAATAATAATTAAAAAAATGGGAATCAGACTACTTACCCCTTGGATATGAATGAATAACAGAGCTGAAAATATTCACCGTTTGTTTGGACCAAAGTGAGAGAAATGACAGGCACAAGCAACATCCTGCAGTTAAATAAGGACAGCCCTTCCTGTCTCTGATATGCTGGAGATACTTCACTGCTTAAGGAAAAAAAGCAGCATGTGTGAATCCTGCTTTCCAGAATGCAACAACCAGCTGGCAATTTAATGAGTTAGTGAGCTGACTGAATGAATACATTCCCCACCCCCACCCTGCTAGCTTTTAATTTAAATTCTCTCTCTCTCTCTCTCTCTCTCTCTCTCACACACACACACACCAACACACATGTATGTGCACACTTTTAAAAAGTCGGGCTTTTTGTGGCACTGAAGACTAGCCCCGCACTGCTGTCCATGGTCCTGCACAAATCCTCCTGCTCCAGGGCACATTCAAAGGGATCATGCTGCCTCATTAAGCACCAGTTCTCTGACAAAGCCAGCTCATGTGCTTGAAATTCCATTCACAAGTCTGCTGCATCACATCTATTCTCTCTACCGCTGGAGGCCTCTTCTGCTGCAGACCATATCTGAGTTCTCAATCCCTTCTCTTCCTGTTAATGCTGCAATAAACTCAAACAATAAGATCCTATTATGGAACCAGTATTTTCCCCTCCACAGGCTGTTTGAACAGAGTTCAGCACATTTCTTAAACCACTGTACCTGCACAAATCATTTACTGCAACCATCGCCAAAGACGCTTTGTCTGGACTCTGCAGAGCAGCCACTCTAGAATTTTGTCCGCAGTATCATTCATATATATATATATATATATATATATATATATCACAACAATTATTAGCCGAAGGTTTTTCTTCAGTGGTTTTTAAAATAACACAGAAGCACACACAGATGCACAGATAAACAGGACTCTTGTGAAAGAAGGAACACCTCTACTTCTATATGTTTAAATCTCAAGCAATGCAAAACGTCACAGTGAATAGCCCTTTTCAAGAATATAGCTCCATGCTCACAGCACACCATGAAGGAAATGGACTTGTTTAACTGCTTAATCCATCAAATCAACAGCAATTCTTCCACAGGCAGGGAAGATGTTTGCTAAGCAAATACCTGATATATTATTGATTCATTTGCAGACTGTTTCAAAATCAAAAACCTAGCAAAAATATGCTAGGTTTATCCAAGCAAGAAAACAGAACAGATTTTCCTCTCCTGATAATTTTTTTCCTCTCTCTGCATCCTACCGCATGGCTACAGGGAGGGGGGAATCTCTCGGCATACCATTAAAGCATGCAATTAAAAATATTACCCAAGTAGATGCAGCAAAAGGTCATAATCCAACTTCCAGGCCCCCATGAAGCTTTAGGCTGAAGCCAGAGCTTGTTCAGGCCAGTAGAGTCTCTCTCCTGCACTTGACCTAGACTGCCTTACATAATGAGGAGTCAGAGCTGGATCTGGAATGTCATCCCTGGCAGGAAGAGCAAATGCTGGCAAGCAGGTGGGCTCGTTTGTAGGAAGATCACCGAGCCTCTCTCATTCTTCTCCTCCTGGACTGCTCTGGGGAAAGAGGCAAGCTTAGCTCTGAAAAGCTGATGTCCTTCTTCCCCTGGACGGAATAGCCAGACTAGACACAAGTGTTAGGGAAGTGTAACAGTCAGCAAAAGCGAACCTAACACAGTTCCTGCTATCTTGCCTAGAGGACTGCATAGCAGCAGCTAGTGTGAGCAACAGCGAGGCAAAATAAGGAAGGAGGCATGCTTTGCCTGGGTGTCTCATGCTGGTGAGTGGAAGGCGGAGGAAGAGGAATTGAAGGTCAGATTTTTTAAAAATGAATTTCCTAACTCAGGGATGCTTAACTCAGCAAATGGCTCAGTGAACATAGGTAAATGTGTTACTGCTTAGAGAAAATCCTTTGGGTCAGCTTGTGTTATTCAAAGAATGTATCACATTTTCAGGTAAAGGCATTTGACAGATCTGGATGTCAATGCAGACTATATGCGCAGATTGGACTTGCTAGAGTATCTGATCATTTTGGCTAGCTAGAATTTCTGTTCTTAATTATTTTCTATAGATTATGATCTCAGAATTCCTTAGGTGGTTAGTTATTATGCTGAGAAACATACCGCATGCGAGCAAAAGCGAACACTAATGCTTGTTTTGGATATTGTGAATTGAGATCTATTCCGTTATTAGATAATCCTAAGTCTTTTATGGATTACTGTGTAATTGTTTAATTTCTTTCTCCTCCCCCAAAGTACTTTTCAGTTGTCTGGGAAATGATGGTGAATAAAGAATAACCCTCAAAGAAAAAGAGAAAAGATTTTAAAATTCTTCATTGAAATAATATATAGCTTGATTATGACTTTATAGTATATCAAGTGACATAGGTAAGACTATCAAACTATAGGACAGCGAAAACAGTCATCTACAATTCAGATGAATTATCCTGGAAAATTTAAAACAGAGCTTCCCCTGTTCTTCTTGTATTCTATCACTATAGGTAAACTTCTTAAGAGGGAGGATCCATCAATTAACCACGAGTGTCTGTAATGCATGGATGTTTCTATCATGAATTTAACCCATTCAGAAGTCATTTATTGTATTAACTACCACAATATCTAGAAAATAGGAATCTCATAATATAATTTAGGCACTGCAGAAGAAAACACTTTTTGAGTTGGTGCCTAGGACTTGATTCTTTTGATAGTTTGATCTTGCATGATAGTACTTTGTGCAGAAAAACCGAGAGAATTCACACTCTCTATACATCCAAAAAAGATTCTCAGACTTTGTTTTATCCATCTATCCATCCATCTCCTAACTTTTTTTTTTTTGCAGTGCTTTCATATATATGAGTTTTACATATGCTCTGCAGGATTAAGGATATTCATTTTGATATGGAGAAATCAGAATTATATGATATTCTGATTTTGAGTGCACCATGTGCAGTATTATATAGCCCTCATAAATGCTGGGGGCGCAGGTGGGGTGGTGTCCTTCAAGTCCTATTCCTAATGTTTCCTCCAAGTGCCACATTTCCCCTTTGCCTGTTGCAGCATACCATACAGACAATTTCAGTTAAAGTTGTATTCCTATTATGGCCCAAAGCTCTGTGTAGTTGGGTCAATTAGATCCCACCTGCACATTCATTTCCTTCATAATCATACGTACCAAGATGCATCCATTCCTTCAAAACCTCCTTAAGGCTTGTGTTTTTCTGAAAAACTTTGACAAAGTTCTTTTGTCCTGCTGAAATGAAGCTTCAATAGCTGTAACTGCACTGAATAGATATGCTTTCCATATCTGGCACCATGTTTTCTGTCCCTCTCTCTGACAAAACTGTTTAGTGGGCTTACAGGGTAGCATTTGTGAAGAGCCAGTAACACAGATCCAGGGTGAGAGGTGAAAATGGAAGTATGTCAGTGGAGAAATCCCAGTACAGATCCATCTGTATATGCAACCTCACAGCCTACACCTGCAAAGCACCTCTCTTAGTAAAACTCAATTTCTCCTGTACATACTATTTCTGATGGGTAATTTTTGTTGTTCTTTCAGGAGAAGGACCAAAGGGCACAAAGCAGGACAAATAGAAACTGCAGACTTCATTTAGTGCTTTCACCGACAGGTGAATCTCCAAGTATAGAGACAGGAGGATTGCCTGTTGGTGAGCTGGGGACTTGGCTGAGGTTTTATGAAATGGAAAACACTATACAGTACAAGGAAGGGGAACATGAGTGTGCAAATTAATCTCACTCCAAATGTCTCCAGGTAGCCAAGAACTTTAAAAATTTTTGCAAATTCAGTGAAAAACTTTGGGAAAGTTTTATAAGCATATAGAGCTGAACATGCCTATGAAGCACTCCACCTTTGAAACCCAAATTTTGACTGACTGAGCCTTGTAAACCCATTCAGTCAAATACCCCATGACTCCTTTTGCAGATTTGGTACTAAATGAATGAAGAGCTTTAAAGTATTTCAGAATCTTGGAGACAAGTTTTCTTTACCCATTGCTGCTGCTTCTAATTTAGTTCTACTTCTGCTGAAGACAAACTTCTGCTCTGACCTTCTGTGACTGAATCCTCAATCACTTTCAACAAGTTATTTGCCAACGACTGCCTAATCATTTGCAATCAACAAGGACAAACCATGTTGGGGGAAAAGCCAACTTCTTTGTTTGTAGGACAGTCTATTCTTGTTCTAGCAGAGCTTGTGTTTCAGAAGCCGAGGCAGGTAATTTTGCAAAACTTGCTGCAGAATTTAGTACAGGGATGAAATGATGGGATGTATTTTTTTCTCTTCTGTTTATTTACTTACTTATTCCATAAATCACAACATATTAGAACCATTCTATAGTCCACCCAATAATGTTTTCTGAGCTTCTATCTTTATCTGTCATGCAAGTTTCTTAGATACAAGGTTCTGATGGAGCAGCAACAACAAAAATGATGACCCCAAAGATACTCTACAGAAAGATTCAGTAAAGTCTAGACATCTTCTAATACAATAAGTATCCATTTATGCTTGCAAACAAATGAACTATCTCAAGCGTGGCATACATATAATGAAAGGTGGTTCAGTTCAGACCACTGATACATTCACCTTAGCTAAGAATCTGCATCTCATTTCTCATGATTAGCAAAATGGAGTGGGGAAGCTCCAATGGGAAACACCCTACAGTTACTCCAGGAATGGAAAAACAGTCCAGTTACCGCTCCCCCAAATTAAAAGGAATCCAGGTTGCAAGTGGCGAGCAAGTCACCTTTCCATCAGAGTAGATACTGTTGATCTACTGTAGATGGGCAAAAAATTAGAATGTTTTGCGGAGCAGCTGCATTATACAGCACGTGCTTGGTATGATAAAGCTCATGGTGTCTCCAGGCAAATCGTCTCTTCAGAGAACCACTTTCAGACAAAATAGACAGGACCATAAATATCCAGGTTCTTCTTGGAAGTCTTTGTCCTTGATACACGGCTTCTATGCCAGCCTATTTGAGGACTGGTTAGGCACGATGGCAATAGGGACCCAGGTGTCCCTGAACTGAACTCTTCTTTTGTGAAGGAGGCTTCCCTCCCAATCCATTTGGGAATGGATGGTTGGAATATTACTGATTTATTACAGGCAGATTTACTGTCTTGTGCTCCAGAGAACAAAGTGTTATTTGATGAAAGGGGATGGGGATGGAGTCACACAATATTGCTGTCTTTTCCAAATCATACTTGCTTGCTACATCATTTATAAGAAGAGAACAAAGCTTTGGCGGCAGTCCTTAAACCACTGAACTGTCCCTTTAGCTTCAGTATATCCCAGTCTGAGCAAACGAGTGAAGAAGACTGTGCAAATGTTAAAAGGTTTATAAATGTACATGCACAGCCCTGGAAACCAACTACTCATCTTTATTATAACACAATATTATTGTCAGTTACAAATGTAAGATGTTGAAAATAGCAAAGAAACTTGTGATATATTGAAACTAACACATTTATTATGGCATAAGATTTAGTAAGTCTGTAATATGCAAATCCAATCATACAACTGAAAATCTGGAAAATTAAAGCCCCCATGATAATATTAGGTTCATAGATTGAAGAGATAGAACTTTGGCATCTCATCATTCCACACAAAAAAATTATCATTACCTTATATCAATTTTTCTATACAGTATCTAGGAGGAATTAACATAAAGATCTCTGTTAAGTATATAACAATTGTGGAGTTCCAATCGAAGCAAATATTTGTAGCTCAGGGTTGAACTGTGGAGTCCTTGGTGCTCTCTGAGCCTTGTTGTTTTCTTGCAGACGTTTCATTGCCAGGCTAGGCAACATCTTCAGTGCGAAGAGGGAGTGGGCCTTGCTCTCAGTTTACATACCGTGGCTTGCCCTGCTTGTGTTGGTACCAGGCTCAGAGAGCACCAAAGATTCCACAATTGTGGAGTTATTTTCATTTTCATAACATTTATTACACCCCTAGGATTCATGGGTATTTTCAAATATCTATTAGTATCATTATTAATCTATATTAATTCTATTAACAAAACATTTTTAGGAATAATTATCAACAGATATTTAAGAAAATTCAAACCCCATTATTTTCATAGAAATGTTATTGTAAATTGGGAAAATATTAAATTTGCTCCAATTCATAGTACAGGTAGTCCTTGAGTTATGACTGCAATTGGGACCAGGAGTGCCATTGCTACGCAATGCAGTTGTAAAGTGCAATGTCACATGACTGTATCGCTTAGCAATGGCAATCCAGGTAGTCCTGGTTGTTGTTGTAACCGAACATGCATGGGTCATTAAGTAGGAAGTGGAGGGAGTCCCAGGTAAGGAGCGTGGGAGTGCCGTGGGAGTGTGGAGAGGCCCTGGGAGGCCCAGCACCGGTTGCACATGAGTTGGGGATGGGGTGCTTGGTGCTTGTGTGCAAGTGCAGGGAGGCCAGGGAAAGAGGGCATGGGGTGTGTGCGAGTGAAGTGGGGAAGGAGGGTAGTATATATGTGCACAAAGAAAGGCTGGGGGTGGGGAGACTTATCCAAGCGACTTGCGACCTTCCTTGCCAGCTTCCCCATTAACTTTGCTTGTGGGAAGCTAGCAGGGAAAGTCGCAATGGTGATCACCTGACTGTGGGATGCTGCAACTGGTCGTAAGTGCGAGTTGGTTGTCAGGCTTCTGAATTTTGTTCATGTGACCACGGGGGTGCTGCAACAGCCGGAACTTCAAGTACCTTAAGTCCCTTTATTCAGCGCTGTTGTAACTTTGAACAATCGCTGAACGAATGATCGTAACTTGAGGATTACCTGTATATTAATGTTTATAATATTGTTGTACAACATCATGACATTAAGTACTTTCATAATCATTTATAAGGCCCAAATTATTATCTGCACACAGTGACAATCTGTGTTCAATTCCAGCCACTTTGATACCTTTTAATATAGTTTTTATTAAAGATTTTAATTACAGTAATAAAAACTAATACAATATAAACTATACTCAGAGAGAGAAAGGAAATAAAAAGAGAAAGTAAAAAGTGTAAAGAAAGAAAAAGTAGAAGGAAGAAAAAAGAGTGAAATAAAGAAAAATAAAAGAAATATATAAAGAAGTGACTTCCAATCTTCATCACAAGTATAAACAAGTTTGATAACCATTCACCCTCTATAAGGTTACAAGCAGATATCTCTTCTTCCCATAACCCATCCCTTATAAGCAAAATCCACAGGACATCAACTTTTCAATCCTGGTGCCAGCAAAAAGTCTGTAAAGGATTGCCAGAATTTCGTAAAAACATGTCTTATTTTAACCTTGATCAAATAAACCAACTTCATATTCCTTCCTTTTACCTCTGAAAATCCCTTTGTCTCCTGGCACTCAAACCTGCAGGGGACTACGGTCCTGCAGTCTTCTTGCAAGGAGCAGCCATCCGGAGCACATGTGGGCGATCTCCTTTCCTCTCCTTGTCAACCAATCCTTGGAGCAATTTCCCCTTGCTAGGAACCCAAAGGCAGGTAAAACTGGTTTATTGTGTAACACAGATAAAATGAGTGAATTGGGATTATATGTATGTGCGAATGGGCTGTATGGCTGAAATGTATGAATCATATGGGTGGGGGGAGGTCTGTGCAGTAAGTACTGGAGGAAGGGGGCATGCCTGCAGTTAGATTAGTGCTGCTCACTTTAAGCAACGGTCCTATACAGAGGATTCCTGGCATATGACCCCCATGGCCTTTGGGTCGGGGCTAAGCCATAAACATTTAAGGAAGTGGGTTCTGCAATCAGATTCTACAGATTTAAGATCAGGGTAAGCAGTGCAATTTCAGCTGTAAAGGCAGGATTCCTTCCCAAACTGCTTCTGTATTGCCATTTCTGCTTTATCAGAGAGACTGAATGACAAAACCTGAGAAGTAATGCATCTAGCAGAGGCAAGCCTGAGAGTGCCTATGCCCTCCAGGAACATATGAACACAATGCTAAAACATTAATGTTAATGGCTGTAACCCAATCCAAAAAAATCTGTAACAATTTTCTGCTTTTTGTTTGAAACTCTATACAGCTGTTAACAAAGGAAATGTTTTTGTCCTTTTTCAGTATATTTTTTAAAGCATCGATAAACATTTGTGATTAATGCCCCCAAACTAGGGATGAGCGATATCTATCTCTCTGAGTTCTCAATAGTACTCACTGGAATAATAATAATAATAATAATAATAAAATAGCAGCGAAGTCAATCATTAAAATAAAATAAACACAAGAACCAATGCCTATAGATAAAAGCATTAGTTTCCATTCCATGAATGGAAATTCTCTTGTGGTGGTTAAGATCCATATTGTTAATTGTATTCATGTATGGTATTTCTTTTATGCTGGTATAAGGAAAATACACCATCACTCTTTCACTGAATATAATAAAAATGTCTTTGGAAATCACTGGCTGCTTGGCTATCTGGCAAGATCTAAAGTAACTGTACACATGCACACACACACACACACACTCTTTACTTTAAAAGGTTGTTCCTAGACTTATTGATCCTGTGCCACCTTTAAAAGGTACATGCTGTAGCAGCCAAAAAATCAGTGCAGCATCTTTTCTTTGCAGGCATTGCTAAGTGATTATTCTTTCTTTTCCTACATAAATGGTTCTAAATCTCAAAGCCAAAGATATGCACCACCAGGAGGAGGCTGCAGATAGTAACTGCCAGGACTCTGTTTAGAAAGTGTTCAATAGTGGGAGTAGGAAGTAACTCGGCCTTCCTCCCTTGTATCATCCACATCAAGACTTCTTGTATAGATAGCTGACTTACTCATACGTTGCACTAAGTCATACTTACTTGAGCCTTTGTTTACTCAATAAACTGTAAGAGGATGAATCTGTGCATTGCCTTAAGAAATAAAACATGGTTTGTAACCCATAATGCCTGGATTCACACAATACAGTGAATCACAATCAGACAAACCACATGGGGGCTTAGTGCAATTTGTGAACTTTGCTCTTGATTGAAAAACAAGGTAAGGAAATAGCAAGAGCAATCTAAGATATCAAGATGTCAAGCAGCTGTTGTAAATAATAAAATAGATCAGTTTAGTACTACATAACAAGCCACACATCCTTTGATTGGCAGATAGAAAAACAAACAAAGGGTAACTCTTCAACATTGAGTTGAGAAATATTCCTCCGGAGCTCGCTCAACACTCTATGCAGTGTTTATTGATCTTAGATGTGCTTTTTATTTCATCGCTAGAGCCAAACTATGGGAGAAATTGAACTCTTCCTCAATTGATAGAAGATTACTTGTTCTTACATATAAGCTTTATGAAAATTCCTGGATGAAGGTGTGATGTAATATATATGGACATTGCACCAAGGAAATCCCAGTCAAGAGGAGTGAGACAACAGTGTATTCTAGCTCCCCTTCTTTTAAATCTATATATTAACTCTCTCATAGACAAACTGAGTAGCCCATCTCTTCATCCCCCAAAACTGGCAAACAGACACATCTCTGTTCTTTTATATGCAGATGATGCTGTGTTGCTTTCTCAGACACAGATTGGCCTGAAGCGGGTGCTCTATATGCTTGCTGAGCACTGCCGAGAAGAATGGTTGGAAATAAACTACTCAAAAACCAAGGTTATGGCTTTTGCCAAGCGCCCTAAGGCACATGTGTGGCAGCTAAACAATCACTTAATAGAGCAAGTTAAGACCTTTAAATATTTGGGGATTGTTCTTCATGCCACGGGTAACCGCAAATTCCACGCCAACTATGCCAGCCTGAATGCACGGAAAACAGAGTCAGCACTACAATCTTTTTATTTCTCCAAAGGAGCTTGATATATACCAGCAGCGATTAAAGTTTTTTCAGCTAAGAACTGAGCTCAGCTCCTTTTTGGAGCTCAGTTGGGCCCCTACAGGTCATTCCTTTCTCTTGAAAGAGTCCAATTCAAGTTTCTAAGATCTATCTTTCAAGTACCTCGCCGAGTTCCCAACGTGGTGCTTCACTGTGAAGCTGGCCTACTAAAAACAGAAACTTCTGCTTGGATTTACACTTTTTCTTACTGGCTTAAGCTTTCTTTTTTCCCAGTTGGCTTGGCCCCTTTGATTGTGACCCATAGCTTTCAATCTTCTTGGTGCGAGGCAATACAGTACACGTCAAACTGCAATTATATGGCTTTTCAGGGGCAGCCATCATCTTGTTGGGCTATGAACATGCACTAGCTGATCTCAAACAATGGGCCATCGATTTAGAGCTACAATCAGATTTATCAGTTATACCTAAAAACATTTTTGGGGGGGCCATTCTGCATATCTTCTCCAACCAGCCAAATATCTTAGCTGCATAATGATTCCAAAATTTAGAAGGGCCTTATCTTTGGCTAGATTCAATGCCCTTCCAACAGCTGTTATTGAACGGAGATATTGAAATATTCCTTTCAAAGACTGTGCCCATGTGGCAGAGGAGTAATTGAAATGATGGAACATGCCATTTTATATTGTCCTCTCTATGCAGATGCTCACCAGGAATTATTATCTCTGTTTTTTACTAAACATCCAGGTCGTTCAGATTCTTATTATCTTAAGCTGTTTCTATCAGACCAATCTGATTTTACTTCACTGACCACAGCTAAATATTGCTGTATAATTTATACAGCACACCACAATATCTCTTCTAATTTTTCTTAGGTTTTTTTAGAATTTTTTTTCCTTTTATTCTAGTCAGATGTGAATATTGTTGGAGGTCCCAGCAAATCAGCATGCCTCGTTAGCATGTGGATGAGTTCATTCTAGGATGCAAATTCTCTATGTGCTTCTGGAGGTAGCTGTTTGTTGCCCCTCCCACATTCCTTATCTCACTACCTTCCTCCTTCAAGCATGCTTTGCTGCTCCTTCCATTTTGGGCCATGCAATGGGCCTTGATTCAGGAGGTTCTCCCTTTCTCCATGCAGCCTTCAGCAGCAATGAGGGCTGAGGGTCAGTTCAGTTTAGGGAAAAGAAAGAAGAACGAGAATCACCATTTTTCTTCTGAATGGATGTAACTGGACCAAATAAATCAGTAAGACTCTTTCTACTTACTTTTAAACCTACTTTGTCTAAGTGTGTAATTCTTTATGCTTGGGTGGGGTGTGTAAGATCAATAACCTATATTGATCTAATGTGCTCATTAATGCTATTTTAAATAATATTCTTTTTCTGTGCACGTCTTCTGTGGTATTAAGCTCTGCTCCATTCAGTGGTCCTAGCTGTCCACTAATGGCTTCAAATATTGTTTTATTTGCTGGTCTATGACCAAATAAAAATGGATTTGATTTGATAATATAAGCTAGCATAGCTTTACATTCTAGTACTATACTTATTACCTAGTATTACTTAATTAGTGTTATTATATTCTAGTATTACTCACCTAAATTCTAGTATTACTTATGTCCTTTGTTATTTGCCCTAGTTGTTTATAGTATTTAGATTATTCATTGTAAAATTAATTGATTTTATAGGATTCTTCTGCTTTTTAATACCTGTACTCTGTAATTTTACCTTAATAATTTCATCTTTACCTTATTTTATGCTATCAATATGACTTTTTATTTCTATTTTAGCGTAATTGTTATGTTACTAGTTGTATGCTGGTCTATGGCCGAAATAAAATTGATTGATTGATTGATTGATTGAACAAAGGGAATGACTGGTTTGTGTCACAGTGTATTTTGCATATTTTAAGTTAGCACTGCTTATGACTATAGCTACCATTTATGTAGAGCTTTTTGGTTTTGCTATATTGTCCCACATTCAAGACTAAACTGCAAAAAGAGGAGGAGGGAGATTCCTTTTTTTTTACTTTTCAATTACTTTAGCAGTTGTATTTCTTAATCAGATAGGATTGCATTCCATATTGAAAGCCATATGCAGTGATCCTCCCTCCTCTTCTCCTTTCAATTTAATCTTGAATAATTTAATCTCAATTAGAATTTTTCTGAAATGCTGCCCTGGGCTCTGATTGTACTAAACAGCTGTCAGACACTGTACATGTTGTGGATGAAGAGGAGGGAAGCTCTCCAAGGGCTTCATTGCCTCCCATTGGACCAAGAAGGCCAATGAGTGGTGGGGAAGGTAATCTATAGTCCACCTGCCTTTCTGAAGGCAGCCATCTATTTCATAGGCCCCCTGCAGGCCTCTGGCCTTTTCCTCCTGTGGCAGTGTCAACCCATGTAAGACAATGGGTTTCTAGCACCTCCCAAGGCCCCATGATCTCAATAAAGATCTAATTCTTCCATCAGCCTTTAAACCAGTGCATTTTTTGTGTACGTGCTAATTTTGGCAGATAGAACCAGTTCTGCTTTTCTGCAGAGTACTTGAGACAAGAGAAGTATCACTGGCTTTTTTACATGAATAGCGTATGCTGTCTTACATGATCATCTCAAGTTGTGCTACATTAGGTATGTTCCTCAGGGCACACACATTAAGTCAGAGGTTCTCAATGAGAATGAGTATGTTCCTCAGGGCACACTCATTGAGTCAGAAGTTCCCAATCTGGGGTTCTCCTTGATGGAGAGGGAATAAAATTGTACCATTACAATATAGAAGGGCTGAAAATGCTGAAGCAATGGAAAAAGAAAAACAGGGAGAAATGCAATATATGCTCCAGTGCTTTTGTTGTTGTTGTTAGTACCCTTTACATATATAAGAAAATGGATACTGCTGCCAATATTTACCTTGTGTTTTGAGGCCTAGCAGAGGACAGGAACATCTTTACCAACTTTTAGATCAAAAGTCAACATGAGGAAGCAAGTCGATGAGTGCCCTCAGAAACCTTCCCCCAGAAGAAATCCAGCATTCAGTGGCAGAAGTCTCTCTCTTTAGACTTGCGTATGTTTAGAAACTAAACAAAGTCAATATGTAGCACAACTGAGGCAAGGCCTCAGTAGAAAGAGCATGAGTTCAAGGAGTTTTAGTCTCAGAACATCTGAGAGCACTCAGGTGGAGAAGACTGCATTAGGAGAATCATAGCATCATAGAGTGTTGGGATTGAAAGGGAACTTGAAGATCATCTAATTCAACTCACAGAGCAGGGTCATCTAGTACAACCTCTTCCCCAGTGCAGGTATCCATTACTACAGCATCCCTATCCAGCCTGTTTCTACACTATCAGGGAAGGAAAGTCCATCACCTTCCAAGGCAGTCTACGTTGAACAACTCTTACCATTAGGAATTCTTTCCTGATATCCAATCAAAATCTAGTTTCTTGTAATTTAAATTCTTGTTTCTTGTCCTGTCTTCTGGAACAACTCTGAACCAGTCTACCTCATCTTCTACATGACAGCCCTTCTTATTCTTGAAGACTGCTGTCATGTCTCCATAAGAGTTATGATATATATATTTAATACCTGTTGTGAACACTGGAAACTAAATGGTTTTAGTTTAATTTAACTAGTTCAAAGATTTTAATTGTGATACTTGCATCAGAAAACACCAAGTTGATCTGGTAATAAATAACCTGATTTGTTTGGATCTTGAAGGAGTTTGGACTCCCTGAAATCCAAGGGATATCACTCCATATCAGTTCTTCTCAACCTTGGCAACCTTTTGCCTTCTTGGTTTTCTCTTTCTTTGGGATGTCTTTTGTTGCCACCTCCTGAACAATGTTGCAAACTTCTGTCCATAGTTCTTCCGGGACCCTATCTACTAAATATAGTCCCTTAAATCTATTCTTCACCTCCACTGCATATTCCTTAGGAATATTAGTGAGATCATATCTAGCTGATCTGTGGGTCTTCCCTAATCTCTTTAGTCTGATCCTAAATTGTGCAATAAGAAGTCTGTGATCTGAACTACAGTCAGCTCCGGGTCTTGTTTTTGCCAACTGTACAGATGTCCGCCACCTTTGGCTGCAAAGGATGTAGTCAATCTGATTTCGGTGTTGTCCATCTGGTGAAGTCCATGTATAAAGCCGTCTCTTAGGTTGTTGGAAGAAAGTGTTTGTTGTGCAGAGTGAGTTGTCTTGGCAAAATTCTATCAGCCTATGTCTCGCTTCATTTTGTTCTCCCAGGCCATGCTTACCTGTAATTCCAGGTGTCATTTGACTGCCCACCTTAGCATTCCAGTCTCCTGTGATGAAAATAACATCTCTTTTAGGCGTGTTGTCCAGTAGGTGCTGCAGATCCTCAAAGAACTGATCTATTTCAGCTTCTTCAGCATCTGTGGTTTGGGCATATAATCTGTATAACGACCAAGTAGCAACACTAAGAACAGACCATGGAACAACGGACTGGTGTAAGATTGGGAAAGGAGTACGGCAGGGCTCTATACTCTCACCCTACCTATTCAACTTGTACGCAGAACACATCATGCGACAAGCTGGGCTTGAGGAATCCAAGGCTGGAGTTAAAATCGCTGGAAGAAACATTAACGATCTCAGATATGCAGATGATACCACTTTGATGGCTGAAAGCGAAGAGGAACTGAGGAGCCTTATGATGAAGGTGAAAGAGGAAAGTGCAAAAGCTGGCTTGCAGCTAAACCTCAAAAAAACCAAGATTATGGCAACCAGCTTGATTGATAACTGGCAAATAGAGGGAGAAAATGTAGAAGCAGTGAAAGACTTTGTATTTCTAGGTGCAAAGATTACTGCAGATGCTGACTGCAGTCAGGAAATCAGAAGACGCTTAATCCTTGGGAGAAGAGCAATGACCAATCTCGATAAAATAGTTAAGAGCAGAGACATCACACTGACAACAACGGTCCGCATAGTTAAAGCAATGGTGTTCCCCGTAGTAACATATGGCTGCGAGAGCTGGACCATAAGGAAGGCTGAGAGAAGGAAGATAGATGCTTTGGAACTGTGGTGTTGGAGGAAAATTCTGAGAGTGCCTTGGACTGCAAGAAGATCAAACCAGTCCATCCTCCAGGAAATCAAGCCAGACTGCTCACTTGAGGGGTTGATATTAAAGGCAAAACTGAAATACTTTGGCCACATAATGAGAAGACAGGACACCCTGGAGAAGATGCTGATGCTAGGGAGAGTGGAAGGCAAAAGGAAGAGGGGCCAACCATGGGCAAGATGGATAGATGATATTCTAGAGGTGATGGATTTGTCCCTGGGGGAGCTGGGGTGTTGACTACCGACAGGAAGCTCTGGCGTGGGCTGGTCCATGAAGTCATGAAGAGTCGGAAGCGACTAAACGAATAAACAACAACAATCTTAAATGACTTACCCTGAATTCGAATTGAGATTATTCTATCATTTTTTGGATTGTATCCAAAGCACTGCTTTAGTCACTTGACTATTAATTATGAAGGCTACTCCATTTCTTCTGTGGTCCTCTTGTCCACAGTAGTAGATCTGGTGGTCATCTGATGTGAAGTGGCTAAAAACTACATGCCTACAATTGGTTTTATATTAAACAATAGTATCATTATAACAACATAATCAAGGCAGACAGGGCAGATGCAGGGCTAAATAGCTGGGGAAGCCAGATTCATTTCCCTGCTCATCTGTTCACCTTGTTGCAGAGGCAGTGAGAAGTGCCTTTCATCCTGACAACATCTTTCAGTGCTGTTAATCAAATGGAATAATGCATTTCCCCATTCTCTCTTTTCCATACAGGCAAGAATGGAAAGAAGCTAAATAGCAAAATAATGATTTCTTTCCCTGCTGCAGTAATAGAAACAGAAAGGCTGCGCAAGGTTGAGCAAATGAATATGTAATACATACCCTCCTTTTTAGAAGCAAAATTCTGGAGCTGGAAAGGACTTTTCAGCTGTGGCCCCTTGTACTGGGGCTTGTACACAAGGAATACACAGAAGGTAAATTAAGATGCAGAGAGCCAGCTTGGTGTAGTGGTTAAGGCACCAGGCTAGAACCTGGGAGACCTGGAGTTCTAGTCCCGCCTGAAGCACAAAGCCAGCTGGGTGACCTTGGGCCAGTCACTCCCTCTCAGCCCTAGGAAGGAGGCAAGGGCAAACCACTTCTGAAATCTTGCAGTGACTTGTCCAGGCAGTAGTCTGGAGTCAAGACTGCCTCAAAGGGACAAAAAGAAAATTGCACCTTTTGATAACCATGTCTAGCAATGGCAACAATTAAAAAGCTTTCTCATCCCATAAACTGGGTTGCTGAAAAAGAAAGCTGGGAGAAATCAGGGGCCCATTTTTGTGTGAAAGGACTTCTGAACTTGGCTTGTATACTGATCACAGTTCCCTGTGCTAAACACTGCTTAGAAACATCCTGTATACCAAGGTCCTACAAATACAGTGAGACTTCAGGAGATATCTTTTATTGGATGCAGAGTAACAGAGGGTGTGAAAGCATTCATTTGTGGGAAGTTCTAACAGATAAAAAACAAGCCAAAGCCTGAGCCAATGTCATTTAACAGTCAGCAAAACAGAAAATCAAAATATAGTACTGCAGATAAGTTCAGTCTGCTTGCACTTTGATTTTTTTTTTTTAATGTGAGGTGTCCCTGGAAATGTTTCAGCCATTGTGTCATGCAGTAATTTGCAACTTCCTAGCACTTAGCTTCATGTATATTTAATGATGTTGAATAATCTCAAATCATTACAATGAACAACTCTGGACTCCACTTTGAAAAGTGCAGTTAGGCTTTATCTCCTCCAGAATCATTTGCCCAAGTTGATGAGATACCAGAACTCTTTCACTCAAAATATCCTGAACTATGTGTCAAGCTTCTGCACATGAACGACTCTGCATGGAGGGAAGGGTTGCCAGAAACAATTTAAAGTGCTGGCACAGTCCAGGAGAGGAGGTGCTCCAGGACTTATATGGCAACAGGAGAAATGGGTTCTCTTTCAAGGGAGGGCAACCTTTCTGTAGTTGAGGTTGCATTTTTCTCTTTTTTTTTTCAGCCTCCAAGGACCATATGGAGAGAGGAGTGGCAATGATGCAGCGGTGTAAGTGCTGAGGACAGTTTCAGGACTTGTTGTTGGTTGGGGAATTTGATCAAAAAGATGCATTGAACCTGGAAATGTAATAGCACATGGGAATGACCTTGGGAGACAGGAGGAAGAGCCACAGACTAGACAATGATCAGACAAGCGGCAGCTGAGTCTGCAGAAGGAATGGGGGCGTGGCAAACGTCTCAGAAGGGACCCTCCCTCGTTTCTTGGACTGTAAAGGTGAGGGGGGAGAGATGCACTTTCAGACTTGCAAGATTGGTATCAGGTAGTCCAGAGAAGAAGTACACCCAGAAATACTAGCTCTAACTTTATTGTAAGGTTACATTAAGAGAATCTTGTAAGTCTGAAAGTGCATCTCTCCCCCCTCACCTTTACAGTCCAAGAAACTAGGGAGGGTCCCTTCTGAGACATTTGCCACACCCCCATTCCTTCCGCAGACTCAGCTGCCGCTTGTCTGATCATTGTCTAGTCTGTGGCTCTTCCTCCTGCCTCCCAAGATCATTCCCACATACCATTACAGGAGGTCCATTAACTCATCAATCTTGCACCTTATTTAACTAAACTGTGCCATCAGCTTTTCTTCTGCACAATCAGGTTGGGGGCTGAAGGCTACAAAATGGGGTTGCAGGGCTGCACAGGCCAGTTATTCCACTAATACACACCACCTAACAATCTGTACTTGAACAAATGTGGCTGAGATAAAACTCAAATAAGTGAAACAATTATTTTCTCTCTCTTGTACTGTACATGGCTGCTGAAAGTGGAGAGTCTAAGAAATTCTGCCTGATTTGCAGTGATGCTGATAGAGTTTTATAAATTTAGTTTTTGATTATTACAGTATTGGCAGTATTTATACTGCTTATCAAGTACTGGCAGTATTCAATACTGAGATTATTTGATAGCTGGTGGGCACAGTATTTCATATTTGATGTTGTGTTACAGCTAATATATACAGCATCTTTCATCTGTTGGGACTCCCATAATGTTTAATCTTCGAAATAGGGGAATGTATGGCTTTGCCTTTCCAATATGAACTTTATTTTAAGAAGATACTATTCCCTCCTCCTGGCAAATAGTCAGAAAGGAATAAAGAAAAGGACTATAATAGAACTACTATGCAAAATTAAATAATTTGATTCAATTGATTACTACCTTGAGGGATTAAAACATTTTGATTGACAATTATTGGTCAGGATATTTTAAAGTTTCTTTATTGTTAGCGTTTCAATTAATATAAAAAATTATGGAGGCATAATAAAGGAATTACGCTGGCATCAATCTGGCCAAATATTTTTAGAATTACATTACAATCCTAACTTTATATATTGGGAGGATGCCAACCTGGTACAAGCTTGCAATCATTCAGCTGCAAATGACCTAAAGCATCCTTAATTATGCCTATCCTTATTACTAGGAGCACTTTATCCTCCCTACACAAGCTGTATGGTAGGTTCATAATTATTTCCATCCCCTCTTGGTTCTGATAGAGAATTTGCATCAATTGTTTCTGATTTACAATCAGGTTGCAGAATTCTGCTACCAAGAAGCCTCCACCTTCTTTAGAAATTCAGACTGTAAAGCTGTCCATAATTGCTATGGAAAGCCTATCACTCTTCTCTCTCTTAAATTTCTATACTGGCATCAGAAGTGCTTCTAATCTATTTTCTGTCTCAGAGAAAGAGGCAGCAGATGAAAATATGAGTCACCACAAGTGTCTTTGTGATGTTGTTGCAAGCTTTGTTCAAGTAGCAGAAGAAAACTCTCAGATTTCAGGGACATTATTAGAGAAATGCCTATTTTATTCTTCTTCAACTTCCTCCATGTAGGTTAGACTTTGCTTCCCATAATGTTAGGTAACATGGCTTTTGCCCTGAAGGCTGGGTATTACAGACACTTAAGTCCAATAAATCTGAAATGTTTATTTATACAGTTATTGATCATGGAGTTATATGTTAAAGAATTTCAAGTAAAATTTGAAGCCCCTTTGTCAAAATTTGGTTGGTTTCATTTTAGCATGTTGTATGGACCAATCAGCTATAGCTTATAAATCATAGTTTATGGCTTCATATTATGGGAGATCTCAACCACCAGCATTAGCCATATTTTGTTTAAACTTGGTTCATTGAATAAACTGCACTGTATTGTATATTATGCCAACCATCTATGATGATGGATTATTTATGGTTTGTCATAAAAAGAAACCATTGTTTATGATTTACAGTATTGTCATTTGAGTTGAACCAATTGTGTCTTACTCAGTAAACCATGTTTAAAAAGTTCGGCTTTGCATTATAACTCAGTGTTAGAGTCAATTTGGGGAGGATCCCAAGGGGTCATTTTATCCAATACCCAACCTCTAATAATATGTTGCATCTGAAATGTATAGAAGCTGATCAGATCTTTAGTAGCAAATACCAAATAATGAGTTCCCAAACTCCTCTCTTCTAGAACATTTAATATGCCCCCCCTTTGAAAAAGAAAATACTCCAAAGAACTGCATACCAAGATAAAGGGGAAAAACATATGCTCCCCACTGTTGATACTGAATT
The DNA here is from genome assembly GCF_035149785.1 of Candoia aspera. Lineage (NCBI taxonomy): Eukaryota > Metazoa > Chordata > Lepidosauria > Squamata > Candoiidae > Candoia > Candoia aspera. The sequence goes on along the minus strand of NC_086153.1, from coordinate 195,913,571 downwards.
AGTTGACCCGAAGATTACAGGTAATTATATATCATTTTGTACTACTTCACAAAAATTGAGCTCCTTTAATGTGCAATGTGACACTTGTTCTGCTGTGTTGGGCAGTCTCTCTTTCAGTTTATGTTAAAAGCAAATGAACCAACAGGAATTTCTAAACTGCATCAGCTTCCTTTTTTTGGTATCTCCCTGAATTGTTGCTTTAATTTTGCCATCATTTATTGGAAAGGGAGGTGACAATAAGCACTCCAATTTATCTGGCATTTACAGGAAACAGGGCAAAGATCCAACTGGTAATGGAGAATCTCTTTGCCTACTTTAGCAAGTAGGTAGTGATTGTTTTAATCCTTAAACTGGAAGAAAACACTTTATAGATTAATAAGGTAACATCTTAACCATCAAGACCATTGATTTCACCCTATTCCTGGTGAAAGCCCCTACATTTGTAGGTAAGCTCTTTTTAGACCAAGCAACCCGTGATGCTAAATGTGTAACTACACAGATATTTTATGTACTTAATCATAGGCAGGTGATTCTTTTCCAGCCACAATTCTATTGGAAAGTTTTCTTCCTAGATGGTCTTTGGTGGCAAAAGGAACTAGTACTTTGTTTTTCACTTAAGCGTATGGCCCGCTGGGAAGGCTGATTTTCCTAGGGAGAGGGTAAGGTGGAAAAGAGTAAGCCTCCTTCCTCCATGTCCTATAGTCCAAATGATGGGCCCTTAATTTTTCATTACAATATCCAGTTTTCTCATGGTACGTTACAACATTGCACCAAGTTGGGGCCCTAAGCAGGAAGTATCAATGTGAATTTTAACATAAGGCCCTTTGCATCTTTGGATAGCTTGGTAAGGTAAAGGTAAAGGTTTCCCTTGACGTAAAGTCCAGTCGAATCCGACTCTAGGGGGCGGTGCTCATCTCCGTTTCTAAGCCTTGGAGCCAGCGTTGTCATAGACACTTCCGGGTCATGTGGCCAGCATGACTCGGAACGCCGTTACCTTCCCGCCAAAGCGGTACCTATTGATCTACTCACATTTGCATGTTTTCGAACTGCTAGGTGAGCAGGAGCTGGGATTAACAACGGGAGCTCACCCTGCCGCGCGGTTTCGAACCGCCGACCTTCCGATCGACAGCTCAGCGGTTTAACCCGCAGTGCCACCGCGTTGTGGTACATATTTGTACATATTTGTGGTACATATCCACAAATCCAAATATAGCAGTCTGCTTTCAGAAATTCAGCAACTTAGCTATCTTAACAGGAGTTTAAAATCTTTTACTGGATAGATATGATGTCACCTTCTTCAGGATCCCACCAACCTTTTCCTAGGCCATCTCTACTGCCTGTCTCTTCTTGATTTACTGATATTGCAGCCCCTACCAATTTTCTAGGAGGACCTTTTTCTTCAAGGACCTGGTACAAAAGCCAGAGGGCCTAGCTCTGCAGCTGGCTTCCCACATTGTGCTTAGCCATGGTTAAGTGAATAAAACTCAAATGGCTGGGTTCACACCACATGCAAAGACATGAGTTTCAGTTTACAAAGGTTCAGGCAACAAACAAGACCCAAACCAAACAAGCTACAACTGGGCTTAGTGCAGAACAGGAGCCCAACTCAACTCTTACTGAGTTCAGCCTCTGATTTCAGCTTCCTCTCTGGTGCTCAGCAGAGAATGGTGAGGATACTCTTGAGTTTCTGGTTCTTCTAGTGGGTCTTGTAGCAACACCCTTCATGAAAAACAGTAGATAAGACACTGCCAATTGGAGAAAGCACAGATGAGGAGAAAATTAATCTTTGCTCTTCACCATCTCAGCTAGATGAAGATAGCTAGCTGGAAGTTTTATGCATGGTGCTCATGTTATACGCACTCATATGAGTCTCTTCTGTTATGTAACCATCAAGCCCCCCTCACCCACTGCCATGTTCAGCCCTCAGAGTTAGAATGGTGCTACCTCATTTTCCTTGAACAGATTTTTATTAAAGCATTTTTTTTTAATGTGAATCATTTCAAAGAGATATTTGTGGATATTTTTTGCACATTTTTCTGTGGACCAGTTCAGACCAGTTCCTGTCTGACAGCAAGCTATAGTTTACCATTGCCTCCTAACCATGGTTTGCACAAATATCACACACTGGTATTAGAATCTAGACTCCAACTCCAGTCTGATGTATTGGTTAAAAAAGCAGTAATTGTTAAGGAAAGATATTTTAAAACTGTGTGAGCCCAGACACTGTAATTATTCAACAAACATAATTAAAATAAATCATGATTTAGTACAATATGCACACTGAACCAGTTGGAAGACTACCCTTTTGCTGCCAGAAACTGGGTTCTGGGCCACACTGAGAGGGTGAGGATATACAGGTACATACATACATATGCTATAAAAACTAAAGCTATTTCTCACATTTGAACTTTTCATCATATCTTTCATCAGTATGTTCATATCCCCCCCACAAAAAAAGGAAAAAATATTTAAAATATCTATTTAAAAAAAGGGTTAAAAAACACTTATAGATGTTTTGGTATTTTCAGAGCCTAATTCTATATATAGAATTGAAGTTTATGTCTCTTCTCTCTTATCTGACCAAGTTTTACCTAGAAGGAGGCAGACTTATTTTAAATTAAAAAAAAAACTTGGAAGCAAGTTCTGCTGTGTTCAGTGGGGCTTGACCCTCAGTCAGCATGTATTAGAGATGTAGCAGCTGTAGGGCCAGGTAATCCTTGGCTGGAAAAATCCAAAAATAGCCATGGATCAGCCAGAACACCTCTGCACTTGTAAAATATTTATTGCTATAGTATACCTGAGTTACCAGTAAGGAAGAGGGGAAATAATAATCATGGCACATTAAGAAAGCCATTAATAAAAGTAAACTGATACAGGATTTGAGTTTGTAGGCTTTGAATATCTGTGGTTGCTGCTCAAAACTTTCTACACCAAGCTTACCCACTCTCATTAAAAAATGTATTTTCCCAGGATTTATACTATACCATTTATACTGCAATGGCCTACCTTTAGGTCAGGGCAGCTATTAAAGGGGAACACCTATGTATCCAAAACTACAAATATAACGCAGCGGCTGTGAATGAAGGCTAGCTTCCACACGTTCCTTGATTTCTGGAGAGCAAGCTTGCAGCCTCCAACTGATAAGGACTGACTAAAAGGGCCCATTCTTCTGCGACTCTGATTTCGTCACAGACGCGGGGGGGGCGACTTTCCCTCTTGGGGTTAATTCCCGCTCATGCAGCAAGAACCGCGCGAGAACTGGCACACCTCCCACACACACCCCGTCCCCGTCCCCTCCCCCCCGGGACAGGAGAGTGCCGTAAATTGCTTGGTTTTGGTAACACTGCAGTGTCATCCCGCCTCCCCCCCGCCCTCCACAGCCACCAGGGAGGGAAACTGTGCGCCGCGGTACCGAGCCTCGCCTCCTCCGAAGCGGTGGCTCTAAGAGAGAAGTGGAGGCGGGGTGAGGAAAGGGAAGCGCAGGAACGTCCTGAGGCGGGAGCAAGGAAAGGCAGCACCGCCTCCCTCCCGAAAGGGAGGTTAATAATGCAGAGGTCTCCAGCCATTATGCATTCTTGCCCTGCCTGCAGCCTTTCCTGCAGGGAGATTTTTCCTAATGTATTTCAGAGCCAGGTACTTCGTTTTGGATGCGTTCTCCAGTGAAAGCAAATGAGTCATCCTGAAAGAACACAACAGCCAAGATGCTTGAGTCCTTGGTGGTTGGCTTTTAGAAGTATTTGGCTATTTTTATCTGGCATTTCCCTCCACTGGCATATAATCTCCCAAACTGCTGCCATTTTAGCACATTGCGGTCGGTTTTTGCATCGACGCATGGAAAAAACGCGTGCTTTTCATGCCAGCTAATAAAACACAAAGCTCTTTATGCAATCCGCTCTTTTGTTCTTGAATGAACCCCCAAAAGAAGAAATTTTCAACGATTTCGAAAAAGCAAGCCATCCCTCTCGTCTTCTTATATGCAATTCCCTTCAAGACCACGTGCTGTGGAAAGAATCAGGCTTGGATGTTGAGTAGGAGATAGATGACAGCAAGTTTTGCCCCTTGCATGGTGAAATTAATGACACCCTGGGATAAGTAACATATCTGAACCACTAAAAGAGACTGATGCAAATTGAAACTAATTTTATTGTATTAGCAGAGCTGCAGAGTAGATTGTCAAATAAATGATGCATCTGGGCTAAAAATAGAAAACTTGCTAAGTGCACAGAATAATAATAACAAACATTTTGCATTCATAGAATTGTCCTTATGTTTTGAAATCAATTAGATTTACTTTTTTTTAAGATTGTATAAACAGTATAAACTAATGTCTGAACAGAAAAAAGATTTCCAATGCTGGTTGAGTCCAATTTTTTATACACAGCTACACACACCTACACAGGCTTTCCTCTACAGAGTTCCAGCAAAAAATTGTGGCTGGTTTGAAGAGTTGCAGGAGTTACATTCACAGCTTTGAAGTGCTGCACACCTTTATTACGCACAAAACAATGTACAGTATATATAGATAATATAATGAAATATAACTATCTATCTATCTATCTATCTATCTATCCACATACATCCATATAAGTTATTCATGCCCCCTTCAAGTCCTGCTATACTGCCGCATCATGTCATGTGTGTACCTAGAAGGGATGAGTGAGGAATGCTGGGAGTGTATGTCAAGGGTATATATTCCCAGCAGGGTCACCCAAGGTGTGAAGGTCATTCCACCTGCCCAGCTAAAGCAAGCAGGCACCTGTATTGACCAGGAGCAATGTAAGAAGATGCTGGAGGAGGAGGATCACTTTAGGGACAATGGTAAAGGCATCAGTTCATACTGCACAGGAGAAGTCAATGATAAACCACTTCAATATTTTACCAGAAAATCACATGGATAAACGAAATAAAGTGATTGGTGACATAATGCAGGATGATGGCTCCTCATGTTGGATGCCATTCAACATGCTACTGAGAAAGAGCAGAAGGTATTTCAGAATACTAATGCTGTTTATGATGTAGCTAGATAAAACCTTTGGGACATCTAGGTGCTGATGTCATATAGAAAAAGAAAATTCAAAGCTGGACAGACAGAATTACAATGAGAACATAGAACATAAGAAGCATGAACATGGGAAACCTCAACACAGAGAAAGATGAATCAGCTATACTTTGACATCTTAGGCAACAGTGAACTTTTGGGGGACTAGAGTTGGGCACTTTCATTCAGAAGATCATACTGCTTACTACTCAGGACAAAAAAAAAGAAGGACTAGTGTTGCTTTCACAGGAAAGATACAGTTAAGACAACTTGGGTACAATGCAGCCTATTAATAAATAATATAAGACTTGGTGGACAACCATTTAATATGACATTCATCCAAGTTTATGCTCTAACCATTGGTGCAGAAGAAGAGGTTAACAGGTTTTATAGTCAAATTCAATCTGAAATCAACAGAACATGCAAGCAAGATGTGCTGCTTGTGATTGGAAATTGGAAAGCCAAAATGGGAAAAGTAGTTGGACTGTATGGCCTAGGAAACAGAAATGAAGTGGGAGAATGACTTACCAGTTTCTGCCTATCTGTTCTTTGCCTACACAGTTTTCAAACAACCAAAATGATGCTATACATATAGACATGACTAGATGGAGTACCCAGAAATCAAATTGACTATGTTATTGGTACATGGAGATGGAAGAGCTCAGTTATAACAGCAAATACGTATTCAGGGACTGACTGTGGAACAGATCATGAACTGCTCACATGCAAGTTCCAAGTCGAGCTGAAGCACAAGAATAAATCCAAACAGTTTCCACAATAATATTTTTGAGCATATACGCACAATTTTTAAAGAGTATCAGGAATCTCTTTGAAGTCCTAAACTTCATTGCTAGGGAACAAGAGGAACTATGGGATGAAATCAAAGGAATTATAAAGAATGAAAGGGAAAAGAGACTGCCAAAGATTAAGAAACAAGAAAGCAAACTGGATGTCAGAACTAACAATGGAAACTGCTGAGAAGAGAAGAGAGCCAAAGCCAAGAAAGACAACTCGGGAAGGAACTTTACAAAGAATTTCAAGAGCTGTTAAAAGAGGCAAGACTTACAATAGCATCTGTAAAGACACTGAAGATGGAAACAGAGAACAATAAGGAAAGTCTTCCAAAAGGTCTCTGAATTGAAGGAGTTTCCAACTGCAGATTGCTGTAGCAAAGGATATAAGTGGCAGATAGTAACTGATTCAAATATGATAAAACAAAATGGAAGGAATATACAGACACTGTACAGTAGCGATGTCAACATTCAAGTTATCTTAGAAGTTTCCTATTTACAAGAACCTCTAGGACAGAAGAAAAAGTTAGATCAGCATTCCTGTCATTTCCAACTTGGAAAGCTACAGGAATTCATGGAATATCTGCAGAAAAATGGCATACAACAGAAAAACAAGCAGGAAAAATTCTAACCAAAATCTGTAGAATGATACAGTGGCTTGTGATTGTTGTTGACCATGTAAAGCTATGGAATGTCTTTAGGAAAATGGGAATCCCAGAACATCTCATTGTCCTTATGTGAAACCTATACACAGGACAGGAAGCACTGTCCATACGGAATATAGCAAAGCAGTCTGGCTTCAGGTTGGCAAAGGAGTGAGACAAGGCTGTACAATATTTCCTTATTCAACCAATGTGTTGAATATATATTGAGGGAAGCTGGATTGGAAGAAGATGAGCATGGTTTTAGAACTGGAAGAAGAAACATCAGTAACCTGCATTGTGCTGATGACACACTGATAACTGAAAATGCAAATGATCTGAAATGAATGAATACAATGTTGTGTGGGACATAAATTGATTAATGGGACATAAATATGATCACGTACCTGTTTGATAGAGAAGCCTCAATAGGAACCTTAGCAGATAGTTCTGGTATTAGGCATAAATTCATTCTATGAAAGAGGTGTTTTTTTTTGTTCGTTTATAATGGCAAAGATCCATAGAGTTAAGGGTAGTATTGGAGCATAATCACAGCATCTTCACTCTTTTATCAAATACGTTTCCATTTGTTTGCTCTCATGATAGTTGAGATATCTCCTGCCTGCCTGCAAGGTTTTGAATATCTTTGAAGTACTTTTGTATATGCACATCTCCTGTGAACACTTGCATGTATTAGGTGATGTTTGAGACCTTGCTATATTGGTGATTTTGATCTGCTTCCTGATGGAGTGTTTAAAGGTTAATAAAAGAACTCCAAGCAGCTAACAGCAATCTTGAAGAGTAGAAGCATGAACCAAAAAAAGGAACTTGCACATTAGGCTTAATAAATTCAGTCTTCACACAGATGAAGAAAAAATAGAGATAGCTTACTTTTATTCAGTAGATCTGGATACAAGTAGACTCATAGTAGAAAGCACTTAATCATCACTGGTTCTTGGTAGTCACTTTCTATGTGGAATAGAAAGGGCAAGGAGCTGCATTCTGCAGCCCCCCTGCTTGCATGTCTTGCAAGGTAATGGAGACTGTTAATCCCCAAGCCAAAGAAGAAGAAAGTGGAAATCAGGTGACCCATGTGACTTCCCACAAGCACATATGTTTTACTAGAGAAACCCCCCCTTACTATGCTTGTGAGACAATGCTGAGTTGACCCCTGATAATTCCAACACTTCCCACATCACACTAAACCCAAATGCAATTTGCTTGGTGTTGGCATTACATGAATCCAGCCATTGTGATTTGAAATCCACAGTGTATGGATCTGGAGTATTGTGCAGATGCAGCAAGGATTGTGGGCTTTTTGAAAACAGGTACTACTTCACCCGATTTGCTTTGCCAAATCAATGAGTTCTGTCCTACAAAAGTACTGATGTTTCTGCTAACACCAGACAAGGCAAGGAATGTTTGTTTCTGCCAGTACCAAGAAATGCAGTTGCAGCATCTGAACGTTTCTCCCAAACGTCCCAACCACTTGCTTTTTCCAGAAAAGAATACACTTCTTTTCTTTACCAGCAAAGTAAGGGTTGCTATCACACCCAGTGGTTCTGGCTCTGACATTTGACAATTTCTTGTGACTAGATGAGTTGAAATGGCATGGCATTCCTAGAGGTTGCTTTATCCATAGGGATTCATGATATGGGACAGTATAAAAATTATCATAGGGTGCACACTGGGTATCCAATGGAAAAATTGGGTTTAACTATGGTTCAACCTTACAATAATGTGGTTTATTTAGTGAGATTCTGAACCCATTATGATTTAATGTTATACATAAACCAGGTACTAAGGCTTGTACAGCAAAGTTTGTTTTAAAAAAACAACTGATTACTTACAGTATCTGTAACTATAATTCTTCAAGTGGTCATCTTTGAAAGAACACATATGGGCAGAGACCCATTTGGAATGTTTTAGAACAGAATTACTTGGCAGAAGCCCCATCATTCCCATGTACCATGTGACTGGATGATTAAGAAGCTCCAGTTCTTAAGACTGACAGAAAGGATCTGAAGGAACACATGACTTCAAGCAAGATAGGAAGGCAGATTGTATAAATTTACAGATGACAACTCAAGGAACAGCAGTTACAAATAAGTAACCAGTTCTTCATTGTGAACACTGTGACTTACACATGAGTGAGTAAAAAGTTGCTTATCTGGAGCGGCATCCAGGCACCGTAACGTGACTGAAATAAGGTTGATCCTTTCAAATGTTTGAGAATGGAGATCCAATCCATAGTGGAAGGTTGAGCCCATGTAGTTGCCTAGCATAACCACAGTCAGGGAATATTGAGTGAAAGGCTGTGATGCTGTCATTGTAGGTTGGAAGAGGGCACAGTTCTTTGACCAGCTCACAGGGGAACTTGATGGCTACCGCTATCCATTTGGAGAATTGCTGACAAAAAGACCATATCCTCTGGATGGGCCTTGGAAGAGCAGGAATATATGTTGATCTACGTGAAACAGTGCCATACCGTCAAGATAAAAAGGAAGAATACACCTAAAGAATGAAATGATGTTCCATATGATGAGGAGGCGAGAAAAGGGTAAGCAATATAAGGAAGGAGATTCTTGGACACAGGACTATTTTGTCCTTAAAAGTAAGGAAAACAAAACCTTTTAATAGATCTTCAGCTTGATGAGCTGGCAGCATAGCTATCAGATTGATTACCTTCCATGACTCACAATTAACTTGTGTGATTGTTATAAGGCTACGTTCTATTTTTCATCTTGGAGTGAAGACCTTGCCAAAAATCACATTCAGCATTATTTGTGACATTCATAAGAATGTTCACCTTGACTTCTGGATTAAAAGATAGAATGACACATTTGTCACTCCTGTCTTCTGAGATACATTTTAGTTAGTGGGAGCTGTATAATTGTTCAGTGTCCAAATATGCCGAGCTTCATAATTTTATCCCACAGTATATGGTTTTATTTTGCTTCCATCTCATGGATTCAGTTTATTTCCTCTAGCCAAGAGCATGGGTAATGGATCACCAGACTCAGCAAGAGAACAATTGGAACAGACAGGATGGTTAGTGAGGAGGTGGACATACAGTATTTGTGAACAGGAAAGTAGAAAATTTAGGATTATGATTTATCTAGCAACGTTCCATCTAGAAGCAAATCCAAAGGAAAAGCAGGCAAATCAATTAAATGGATTCTTTGGTGGCAAATTTACTTGAAAGGTTTGAAGTCAGTAATTGAGAACATTAATTGAACATAAAGATTCTAGAGGTGATACATGAGATCATAACTTTCTAAAAATCTAGAAAAAAGCCTCAGGCACCAGATCAGAGTAAAAATCCTTGATAACATCAGGAAAAGTAGGATAATAGTTGAATTCAGGAAAACACTATTCATAGAAAAAAGATGAGAGTTGACTTTTCCTGGGAATATTAGGGCATTTATAAAGTTCACCTTGGAGCTACAAGACCACAAATACGGCATACACAAACATGAAAAATAAACACTAGAAGATTAGGAATGTGCCAAATCAAACCTTCCAAAGGGGGGGGGGGAGGCAAATAAGCTTCAACCCCTTAAGAAAATCAGGATGTCTTTATTGCTTACCAGAAACCAAGCACAGAGGGGGCTGGTCAATCCTCCCTAAAGAAAGAATACTAGATCTGGGGTATTGCTACATTATCTTGCCTTGATCTTACTTTGCCTTTAAAAATTTAGCTTAGTCTCTGGATTAAGATGGTTTCTATGTGCTAGTTTGAGAAGTTGGAATTATTTGTTCCATACTGATACAGACATTACAAGTGAAAAGGTTTGTACTAGCAAGGTGAAAATTGTCACAATGGCATAGTAAACCATGAACACAGTTGGATGTATAGATGAGCAACTATCTCTGCATATACCACTTCTCTTCACACTGGTGCTCTTGTTGATGCTGTAGCTTTCAGATACTCCAGCAAGCATAGCTTTCCAAAGGCTGGGTTTCATATGTGCACTGAATAAACCACAATTAGTTGTGTTTACACAGCATGCCAAGCCATAAACCATGACCTAAAAAGCCTAATTTCTGGTTTACTAAAGCAACTGGCAGATTGAAGTGAACAACTAAGAGCTTGGAAACTAAGGCAAGTGTACAACACACACTTTAGAAAGGGATGTATCCTTGAGTCTTGCCTTTTCCTGTTATTCTCTGGAGCCTGAGAAACAAATGATAGGGCTAGAGGGGCCACAGTCTTCTTTGGAGACTCAAGTCAAGAGAACATGAAAGAAGAGAAATAACTATGGGGCAGGAATGGAACTGGGATGATCATAAGAAGTTAAGTTAGACCGTACCAATGCTCTATCAAGTCCAGTATTCTATGTTCTCACAGTGCTGCTGCCTTCAGAAGTCCAGGCCCAATCCTTGCCATCTGAAAATAACCCCTACTGAAAACCTGGACTGCTCTGCATGCCAACATTACTGGCCTAGGTGATGAATGGCCTGACACTCTATAAGCCAGCTTCCTGTGTTCCAGTACCTCTGGGAAGTCTGCAAGAGGCAGACAGAAGGAGAAAAGATCAGCTGTTGGCAAAGAAGAGCACAAATTGCTGTCACTCATGGCAACCAAAAAAAAAAAAGATTTATATCCTGCTGCTGCTTAAGAAATGTGAATCTTTGGAATGTACTGATGTAGCTGGGCCCTGGTAACCAACTGGATCTTATTTTGGTGTGTTTCATTATTTAACACACCCTCCCCCCAAAAAACAAATGTACACAACATTTTAAACTAAAAGAAGCACAAAATGAATCAATCTGTATGATAAAAACTATTAGCTTTATTCTTTTGGCTTGTTAGTAATGTAGTTTATAATTATTTATGTTAAAATATTCTTCTACATGCAATTCATCAGTATGTATTACTAGTCAATAGCCAAAGTAAAAGAATAGGTTTACTTCTTCCCTCTGTAAGAAACAGACAAAACAAAGATGCCCAGATACGTTGGTTTTCATTTTGCTACTTTGTTCTTACAGAAAGAGGACACACAATCAGAGTCTGGATACCAAGTTATAGTTACGGCGTATCTAATGCAGTACAGATCAAGACGAATACTGCAAGAGATGTAGTAGTCAGTGGATTTTACGACCCAAATGTCAGTGCAAGTAGTATGAGAAGAAAGCAAATCATTCATTAAATCGAGTCGAAGCTCACTCCTTTCACTGGCAAATCACACACTGTCTCCATACGTATGCAATTCTTTCCCATTCAGATTTGTTCACCTTTTCTAACTGAGACTGCTAGGTACAGAAACAAAAACGTGTTTGTAACAGCAACCTGATTGCTGCCACTCCGCCCCACCCCCACCCCGCCTGTGTGTTTAAATGTTGTCTTATAAAATGCCGGTTTAAATAAATAAGTAAGTAATCCATATCAACTGCAAGCTGATAAATCAAAGTGATTTAAAAGTAATAGAAAATATGCTTTTGTAAAAAGTTTTATAAATTTATATTTTAAACCAATTACAATGTTCATAGTACATCTTGTTAGTACAGAAGTGTTTCATACCATATAATAATCAGTTAGTAAAAATTATACAGTGGTTATAAGCAGCATCAAATATAAAAGAAGAATATCTCTCTACAATTAGTTTTTTTCAGCTTCAGACACATGACTTCCCCTGTCTGAGTACAAAAAAGATGAATCAGAAGAAACAAATGTATCTGAGGGCTAAATGTATTCTGCACCAACAGATCTAGATCCTGCATGTAAAATCCATGCCACTCTAACCAGAATAAATTGTGGAACTGTACTAAGTCACACACATTAACCCCATTTCCAAGCATAGCATGAACCATTAATTTAGGATTTCTCCTGAGCTAAGGTGACAAGCTTCTCTTATCTGAAAGTGGAAGGAGTATAGGAAAGGCCATCACCTGATTGAAAAAAACTTTAATCAACTAATGAGTATTCAACGATTGTATAATTCACCAGTTCTGCACAGAAGTAAAACAGGAGTTTCCAGTCAAAAAACATGTGGTTATTTTTAGAAAGCTTCTGCATGTGTCATGGGAGGAAAGGCATCTGAGAGACATCCACTCCTATGTGAGAAAGTAGATGGAATACCTTTTCTAAGACAGTGCCTGACATCTGATACCGCCTAGAGCTGCTCTTTGAGTGAGATGGTTAGTGACAAAATTTGAAATATAAATAAATAGATCTGCAATTTTTCTAGATGCACACACACACACATTATTGAGTGGGCATTTTTAATCTATAAAATATTAAGTAGTTAACCCAAAACCTTTGCAATCCTAAATGTTGAACAATTCTCTTTCAAATGATGATGATTATTATTCAATAATCTTTTGAGAGCTAGGCTCAAATTTAACCTTTGATCATATACAGTAACTATATAGCTATTTTGGAAGAAGAAAGAAGTGGCCTATTTAAGTAAGCCAAGTGAAAAATTATCTTAGTTCACTTAATTTATTAGATTTGTTATGGCTGCCCACTCCACAAGACTTTGGGTAGCTTATAAATTAAAAAAAAAACTAAAAGCAATTAAAACCCACATAAATAGGCAACCCTGCTTAGCAAATGAATTGTGAAATACACTGGTTCAGATGTGAATGTTTATAATAAAAGGAGGGGAAGAAAAGCCACCATATTATTCTGTTCAGTTTAACTACACATTGTAAACTGTATAGAAACTTTCTCTTGTATTACACAGCATGAATAGGTAAAATATGAAATTATGCAACCCTGAAACTTGGACAAGTTATGACTCTTGTTCTTTGTTACTTGCTAATTTTTCCATCATGCATGGGCTAGGAAGTAGAGCATGCCTTCATGCACATCAGTTATCTGTACATGTTGAAAATCAGAATAAACTAACTGGCCAAATAAATTCCACAGGGGTCCCTAGTCTCCTAAAACTCCATTATAAGTAAAATTTTAAGATGCTGGACCCTGTTGCATTTGTCACATAATTTTAATCAAGAATGAATGAATGAATGGTATAGATATTAAGAGCTGGTTTTACCATCAACTGTATCTGTAGAAAGTTTCTGGGATAATACCCATGGCAGTATATACAGTGTATGCTATAGTACTGAATTTTAGAATATGTACATTTTATTTTGGATTATTTTTAATAATTTCTTCCATGTAGAAGTACTTACAGGAGTATACATGTGAGAATGTAAAATCCATGTGGCTTTCGCATTCTTATGTACCATATCTAACACGTATCCTGGATTTTTTTTCCCATAAGGAAGTATCACCTCAGAATACATTCCTCTTCTACAATATGAACGTTTGCATGTGCATACACAAACTGAAAACTAAAAACTGTAGAAGTTGAGGAGCTGGAAGAATTGCCAAAGCATGTGAAACTTTAAAAAGCAATAGTCAGAACTGCTGGAGTGCGTGTGGCAACTAATTCAAATGTTTTGGAAAGAAAAGCTCCGTTTAGCATTCAAATTATGCCAGTCAGCATCCTAGATCCTTAAAGAAGTGTCCCAGCTCATCTCTTTAAGCAGGCTGAGCAGCTTTCAGCTAATTGCAAATAGCCAATGGCCTGAACAGTGACAAACTGTGAACAAAGTGTGAAGTCAGAAGCAGCCAATGAAGCAGATTGGTAGGTCAAGTTGCTGGCTGACCTGGCAGTGATAAGGGTGGAACCCTGCCCCTACCTATGGCAGGAAGCCATGCACATGTGCTACTGCTGCCTAATGTCCCCCACTCCCAGCCTACACAAAAGAATGCTCAACAGCCAAAGAAAGCCTGCCCATCTTCATGGATAGTGCTGAAAATGTTCTCTCCCCCTGCCCCCCCCATCCTGAAATTCCTGCTACCTACATGAATCACATCACAAGCTGTCACTGTGGGGATACCCTTTTCTTTTCAAGGGAGGTTTGTGCCTTCTCTCCCCCTCACCAACTATTCACTGCCCCCGCTCTTAGCTTACCAGCTGGGCTTCTGTCTTGCCTTCAATCTACTTCTGGCTCCTTCGAATCATTAAAGATCTGAACATCTGTCAGTTGCTTACAATTCTCTTAAGCTTTTCTTTTCACTGAATTTTGACTGGAAGCCAAATCTCTTATTTTGATTTCCCTCATTTCTTTTCTGGCAGGCTCAGTGCACAATTTTAAGTAAATCTAGCTGGACAATAATTTTTTTTCAGGGTGAAATTTGCAGATCTAAAGAACCTTGCGGATAACTTTGGATGAGCCTACAAGTGTCTGGTAACAGTTTTAAGCCTTGTGCAACTTGAGTAAACAGTTCCATGTTGCATCTAAGGAGAGACCACATTACTATGTTATTTAACCACTTTTCACTTGTCTGCTCAACATATTTGATGTCATCTTTGGAATGTCCGAACTGTGCCAAGCCTACAGTGGATAAGGTCCCCAACTGTCATATAATTATTATAAGTAATAAAGTTAAATATATAGATATATATATATATAAACATATCTGTGAAAGAGCAGTTAATTCCGTTGCTGGACATAATCACAAACAATGATCTGTGAACAGAAATACAACTTCACTAACAAATCTGTCAAACATGTCATAAATGGCAATTGAGATGTATACATTGGATACAATTACTGCAGCAAGGGAGTATTTTTTGGTTGTTGTTAACACACACACAAGTACTAATGCATTCTGACAGCCTGTAGTAATTTTGTGAATCCTCTTCATCTGTGCGAGCTGGTAAGAATTGTCCTTGTTCTCATAAGTCTGTTACCATACTACCCAGTCAACAATAAAATTGCAAGTACCTTGGATGCATGAATATATTACGTTGATATTGTAGAAATGGTCAGTTTGGCATAAACTTTCAGCATGATTCCTGTTGGTATCAGTATTATTTTTCTGATGCTGTAAACAATTTGGTGTTGACAGAATTACAAGTCTGTTTCAGATTTACTTTTTATGATCCTTGTCATGTTTACCCTTTTCTTCTTTTTCTGACTTTTCTTGTTCATATTTGTCTGGTTTTGTTACACTATCGTAGGAGGGAGGTGAAGTTGTGGAGGAGCTTCTTTCTGTCTTTTCCAGAGCCAAGCTCAAACTTAATTTATCAAGAGCCATTTCAGTTTGGGAAGGAAAAACATCACCGTCCCTATATAAGTATGAGGCATGGCACACTGGTTTCCTCAGGCGATAATGCCTAAAGGCTCTCTGAATTACCCTAGCTGATTCCTCCTCAAGTTTCCGTTTCAGGGTAGTTGTAATTGGTTCATAGGAGACTTTTGAGGGATTAGCAGCCATAAACCGATCTTCCATTTGCACACGAAGGGCATCCATTTCATCGCTTTCACCCAAAACACGCTTTGTAAAGGCAAATAAGATATCAAGACAGTGAATTCTGTCACCACTCACCATGGGCAGGTCCATTGCAATAAGTTGAAAATGGTTTGGTTTTGGTATTAGGAGAGGTGGCTCCAGTGAGGCAGCAAAATCAAAGAGTTTGCTGTATTCTATAAACTGTGTTGCATCTGGATCAAATTTTTCCCAGACCTCATAGAACATCTCAAAGTCATCTTCACCTAATGGTTCAGCACTTTCTTCTGTAGCAACGCTGAAGTTCTCCAAAATGACAGCAATGTACATATTTACTACAACTAAAAATGAGATGATAATGTAACTGACAAAGAAGAAAATCCCAACGGAAGGATTGCCACAATCTCCTTCAACTGAGCTTCCTGGGTGAACTTTTTTAGGGTCACAGTCTGGCTCCTTGTTGAGAATGGGTAACAGCAGACTATTCCAGCCAGCAGAGGTGGTAATTTGAAAGAGGCAGATCATGCTGTTAGCAAAAGTTTCAAAATTGAACATGTCGTCAATCCCACCTTCCCTTTTAACATATGCAAACTGGGACATTCCAAATATAGCGTAGATGAACATGACCAGGAAAAGGAGGAGACCAATGTTAAACAAGGCCGGAAGAGACATCATCAAAGCAAAAAGCAGGGTGCGGATCCCTTTTGCCCCCTTGATTAGACGCAGAACTCGACCTATCCTGGCAAGTCGGACCACTCGGAACAAGGTGGGGGATACAAAGAATTTCTCAATGATCTGTGACAGGGACATACCTACAAAAAATGTTGCAAGTTAAAATTGTATAAGTATATTTTCATATATTTATTTTATATTATTGTAACTTTAAATCAGGAGTGACAGTGGAAGGAGAGGGTGAAACAACATCCTTGTGACTGCTTTTATCTGCAATTGGCTCTATTCCCCCTTTTAAAATCATATGACTCTGAGAGAGCAAGAATAGGATGCCAAGTCAATGTATCCTGGGCATAGAAAATGTTTTTTTCTTTTTAGTAATAGAAGAGCTATCAGAAAGTTAAAAAAAAAAACATTTTTCTATGCATAGCATACAGTGTATGCAACTGGTTTTTATTCGGAGTTTTGCACAGAGGTCCATGAATTCCAGGGACTGAGAGTTGCATTTGGTCTTTAAGTAGCTTCTTGGGGTAAGGGGCTACATGTTTAAAACTGGAAGGTTCTATTATAATTTTAAGTATATTTTGAATTATAGTTATTACCCACTGATTTAATACTGTCCCTCTTCTGACACATTAACTCTTTAAATATTTTTATCTTGCTTTTCTATACTTAAAAACACCAAAAGAATTCTAGCACTTTATTACAGTTAGTCTCTTTTTCTAATTTTGTGAGCTTTCTTGGAAATACAAATATCAGTTAAAGTGCAGCACATATTCATAATATAAGTGAATGAATACATTTGTTTACTCCTTTATAAAAGCTATCTCTGATAGCATCCATCATCTATAGGAATAAATTCAATTAATTATGCCTTGCACTAAGAATAGGGTTTTTTGTCTGTATCATGTACCTGAAATCACATGAAACTAGTTTCTATGATCTCTGAGGCAATTTATCAATTTATCATATACAATTTAATAATACAAACAGGCTTTGTAAAATGTGAAGCCAAGAATATAAATCTGATAGATAGATAGATAGATAGATAAGATAGATAAATACAGGATATGTTATCAGCAATGCTTAGTAATTTATGCCAAATGTCCAGAATATTGAAATGGGAATTTCATCTGATTTTACTTAGACTTCAAAAGTTTCTTACCTACAATGGAGAATATGACAACCACAAAATCAAATATATTCCAACCAACAGTGAAATAATAGTAACGGAGTGCAATCAATTTCAGGAGACACTCCCCAGTAAAAATGACAATGAAAATCAAATTAATCCAATATAAAATTTCTTCTACAGAAAGGTCCTGGTCAGCTGTTTCCACCATCATAGTGACCATGTTGAGGCAGATAAGAACCATGATGCCGATGTCAAAGGCTTGTTTGGTTACAAAATCAAAAATAAAGCCTTGTATTTTATTCTAAAAAAGAAAAAAGAATGTGTTGTTATTTCCTAAAGGTGTGGAAGCTATTGTTTTAGTAGGCTGCCCAGAGTCACTTGCTGAGATGGGCAGCTATAGAAATTGAATGAATGAATAAATAAATAAATAGTAAGTTATTTTTTCTGTTATTGATAAAAGGATGCATTTTTTTCAATTAAATGAAGTATTTTGCTTCTGTGTATTTGTTTTACTCAGTTAAATAAATAACACGCATTCTTACTGCTGGCCTGGGTATAGGTTTCTGTGGTTTTTTGGATCCCAATTTTTTCATAGCATTATAATATTTTTTCTGTTCTTCTGTCATAAAAATATCTTGACCTCCTAAGTAAAGAAATAAAAGAAATAGTTACAACCATACATTTACCCCAACAAGGACAAAGCTGTACAGTTAAAAAAGGCTTTTTAAAGAGATCAGTCAACAATTTCCTGAGTAAACTAAGTGGTCACAGGATAAGAAAGGAAGTCTTCCCATGAACTTCTAGTAACCAGTTAAAACAAAGCTATAAAAGATTCTCAAAAGGAGGGAACAGTGGAATTTTTCACAAATTTGTATTGCAACTAGTGGTTTTAATGTGTTCATAAAAAGTTATAGAGATAGGATAGGACACAGAACTGGTCAAATATAGTTTAATGCTACATTATTCAGGGTGCATAGAATAATAAGGGATAGCAATGAGCTCCAAAAAATGTTTCCAACTGATGTAATGGAATGAAAATGGCACATATAATTCAATGTTTATTCATAGAAAGTGATTATCTTGGGGCCAAAAATCCAGTATATGTTGATGGAGTATTTGCTGGCAATGCCAACTGGATACCCGGATGTAAGCATTAGGATCTACTGTAGCTGCTGTGTAGCAGGCAACTTCAATACTGGGATCTTTAGTTGTTGACCTATCTTAATCTGTTACGGTATGATTTAGGCGTATATTGTTAAGCTACTATCGTAAAACTACTTTCATCTGAGAATTTGTATAAATCTTAAAGCATCTTATTTTGTTGGATAAGAGGGCTATATTCCAAAATACTGTTAATAACTTTAAAGAACAAATAACATATTTAAAAAGTAGTAGTCAGAGTCTTGAGTTCTTTTAGTCATTTCATGGACTGTATGTAAAAGGGTGAGGGAGATGAGAGAAAAGAAGCTCTAAAAATCTTGAAAAGTACTTGTCTAGATTTTCTATGCAAAAACAAAGTGGGATAAGTTTTTGACTTCATTACACTTACTGAAAAGGTTCACTAGACTATTGTATTTTCCCGGTTTAATATTCTAAAATGTTAGCTATGAAAGATAAATAAGTAGCAACGGATAACTGTGAGGAATAGTTCTTCCATTACCCCAGTTATGCTATGTTTACCGGAGAGAGCCTTCTCAATGCTGCAGGACCAAGCGAGTCTGCTGCTACAACATTTGCACACACTTTTATGGATAGCAAACTATTATGAACAAAAGTGTAATATATAGTCACTAATTTGAAACAATAATTGTATTAGAAAGTAATTAAACCCATTCAGTCAAGACAACTAAAATGACATTCTAGCCATTTAATTATAACGACCACTCCATGAAGTGAAAACTAATTATTTGAATACTTATCTTCTTTTTTTGTTGGTTGAAATTATCAATGATGACACCAATGAAAAGATTCAAGGTGAAGAATGAACCAAATATAATGAAGCCGACAAAGTAAAGATACATATACAGGTTATGCTCATACTGGGGTTGCCTTTCTGTCTATAAAATAAGGAGGCATGGCAAAATATTACCCAAGGAGCTTTCAGGAATGATGAAGAATTTGTGTGTTACAAATTTGCTAAATACCACCATAAAGTAATAATGAAACACTACATAGAACATAGCAATATATCTTGAAATCTATTCTCTTCATTAATTTCCCATGAGGGCTGTGAGGAAAATACCTTCTAATTTTACAGGGCAGGGTAACATTAGAAGCAGCAAACCAGTGCTTAATGAGGTCCACCTGGGATCCTTTTGAACATAATTCTATATTATCATTGGATATCCTATAAATGAAGCAGTGTGGGGTATACTGCTGCCATAATGGAAGAATCCAGTATTAGCTTCCTTAATATTATTCTCTTCAATAATAAATACTGGAGAGAAGAAGATTGAGAATTCATTTTGGATGAGTTCGAGGATGGTCAAATCAAGTCCCAAGCAGCTGCTGAAGAAAACAAAATGGCTGCTCTGTCTGTGAGGAAAAGTTCAGCAAATATACCATATACTTTCTCAGTGTTATTACAGCTGCCAAGAGAAGTGAGTGACATGGATGGCAATTACTCAAAACTCTCTTGGCAAGGAGGAATGAGAGATGATCTTGGCTCAATATTCTTGGCTATTAGTAAGGCTTCCTCCAACATGGAGAGGATAAATTTGGAGAAAAGCAACAATTCTCTGTACAGGTCAGGGTGTCTGGCAAATAATTATTCTGAAGGTCCTGTTGCTCTTACCACGAGAGAGAAGCAAAGAAGAAAGGTAAAGTCAATGAGGCAGAATTAAGGAGATAGTGCTGCTCCTAACTCACATCCTCATCCTAGGATAAAAGTCAGCTTTCTGCTGCTTAGTCCTAATGAATAAGCCTTCTAAATTCCAGATTATCTTTCTTCTGATATCTAGAGACCAAAACTTTGAAGTATGAGAAAGATGCTCAAATTCAAGCATCTAGCCACCTGATTTATGGATCTGATTGAAAGCAGTAACATTAATTCAGTAATGTTCCTTTATACAATTTGAAAGCAAAGCAAAGTGTACTTATTATGAACACATGAAGATCTGCCATCATGTACTTACTCCTGTTGAATCAACAGCAGCATACATTATTTCCCCCCATCCTTTAAAGGTAGCCTATAAAAAACACAATATATTAGTGTTGGTATATGGCCAATGCTGTTCCATCAACAGAGGAATGATAAAACCTAGACTTCAGATTGAAAACACTTATTTGGAATGAAGTGAAAAGCTTCAGAATAAAGAACTGTGCTACTCTACAAATAACCCTGAACTAATTTTAATGGCCAAATAAATTTTCTGCAATCTTATAATTTAGCAACTGATATCTGAGTAAGATGGCCAGCAGTAGTGACTAATGCAAATGCCAATATACTCAGCATTGCTTGGATGGAATTTCCATATTGTTCCTCACTATCCTTATTTTTAATGACCAGTTCTCATTTTCACATGTTTTCTTCTTATAGAAGGATGGTGTTGGAGCGAAGCATAAATATGTTAGAACAGAAAAACTGAAATGGTGAGTCATGAGTATTTTAAACAAGTCACTGATTTTATTGATCTGGATCGATCCAGTGGTTTTTATCTGATAGAGGTTGAGGCAAAAATACTGCAAGAACCCTGCCAAAGACAACTGCTTTCCTGATATGTTGTTCCTGTATACTAAATAATGGTTGCTTGAAAATAGGGATATGGATCTTTGGCTGATGGCTTTATTTTGTTTCCATTTCCCCTATGAAACAATGGACTTCATAGTACAGATGGAAAGTAATTACTAGTATCAAACTGATAGTTACTTACAATTTGAAGTAGAGAAAGATATCCGGCTCCAACATTGTCAAAGTTGACTTTAACATTTCTCCATCTGGCATATTCTAAAGTCTCACAGACATTTTTAAATGGAACAATAAAATGTGAAATCCTTTTTCCATCTGTTTTATTAACACATTCAAAGAATGTACCAGCAAACAGATTTACACCCATGATGCTGAAAATTAGCCAGAATATAAGACAAACAAGAAGCACATTCATAATTGAGGGTATGGCTCCTACCAGGGCATTCACCACCACCTGGAGAGAGGGGAACAAACATTGTGTAAAAGATTGTAGGTCTACATCCAACAAGCTTATGGCACTTGAAAGGCTAATACATTTATCCCACCACACACTGGACTCAAATGCACATCAGGTGCATGAAATGTTATCCAAAGTTGGCAAAAAAGAAAAAGAGGACTTACAGCAATGAAGCAGAAATTGCCTGAAGTTTAAATATATAAAACCAATCATAGACAATCCACAAGGCAACACTGGCATAACAAATATGCTGACGCACCAAAAAGCAGTAACTGGTAAGAAGTAATTGCCCTTCTCTCTCAGTAACACCAAACAAAATATCAGGAATATAAAACAGAAAAATCTTACAAATTACATTTCCGCAAACATTTTATAAGGTAAGAGATTTCTTCTTTTTAAACAGAGCCTCTGGAATTTCAGGGATTACAATATGTAATGGATTTGTTTGACATCTTTGGACTGATTTGTCAATAAAGTATGCAAGCTTTGCACTCTAAGAGGAGTCCATCTGAGCCATATGCCTATGCATTGGCAGGGCAAAGGTGGGAGGGGGGATGATGAAATATTCATTGTGATGTCCTGATGCATGTGTAAATCATGGTGGGATTTGCACTGTGAGACATGTTTCATTATTTTTTGTTATTGTGGTTTGTACCAGGTACCTATGATTTAAGCTTACTAACAGCAACAACATCATCTTCTGAACAAGAAAATGAAGATACAGTGAAAGGCAGGTACACTAATAAGGTATTATGAAGACAAACCAGAAAGGAAAATGAACATGGCTCAAAGTCAGAGGGGTGGGATGGGGAATGAAACAGGCATATCAAGGACTGCAGACTAAGAAGAAAAACTGCTATAATTTTTTTCCAAAGTAAAACTTGGTAAACTATGAAATCTTAAAATGCTTGGAAAATGAAATAAATCTAAGTAAACATTATTATGCTTAAGCTCTTCTGATTTCTTGCACATTTGTGTAACTTTCTGAACTGACTTAATAATAAAGTCATTGTTCTGATACAGGCTTTGGATCTTTTTTTTAAATGGCAACTTGTCTATCTTTGATTTTTACACAGATAAAATATCAGTAACAGCTTCAACATAATTTGCAATGGAACACCCTTCAATTCAATCCAGTTGTTTTATTAACAAAGTATACCAATCTAACAAACACAGTATCAGTATATACCAATCCATATATATGCATACACAATCAAAGGAACCATTTCAAGCTTATTTCTACGCAAAAACAAATCAGTCAGAAAGTCTCAGTGGTTGTTATTCACACCCTTTTCGCATAGTTGAACTACTGCAAAGAGAGGAGGTGCCTTCAAAGACAACTTGGAAGCTACAACAGGTTTGGAATATGGCAGCCAAATTGGTAGCATGGGAAACACATTACTGTAGAATAGCTTTTATTCACAGTTGTTGCAATGCTGGCCAGTAAGCTTCACACCCAGCACAGTGTGCTGGTTGTTAGTGATAAAGCTCAATCCAGCTTGGCTTTATCCAGTCTGGCTCTGAATTATACTAGAGACTGCCCTGGGAAGGCATCTAGAGTGGATCTGCCCAAGGTCCTGCCTTTGTGAGAAGAATGTAGAATAGAAGGCAGGCCACGTCAGTTGCTTTGGGGACCACTATGTTGGTTTAATTATGAGACATTACTGTTGGGTGCCTTTTGTATACTGCATTTGGCACCTTTCTGAATCATTTCAGTTTAAATCTAACTGAAGTAAATACATAAATTCATGCCACACCATATCTTCAATATGTCTTTCCCACCAGCTTTTACTCAAACTCAATTCATCATTTTACATTCTGATCCTTAATTTTTATAGTCCAGATAGTTCGTTTACCATCTACTGCATTCTTTAAGATTTTGCTTAGTTAACATTCCCTATTTTTGGAATAAAAAGTTTATCTTTGTAGTTACCTTCCTTTTCATCAAATTAATTGTTCCTAGTTCAGAAAACTTTGAAGTTAGTCAAAAGTCAGGATCAGAAGAGAGTTGTTCATTAAGCATTTCCAATTATTGCTTAACAAATAAACATGATTCATACTAATAGAAGTCCCTCAAATCTTGTGCATAAGACTTTTCACAATATAAAATTTAATCTAATTTATTTATTTTAAGGTATATTTTTCTATCTATCTTGATGGTCAGGACTTACATTTTATTTTCATTTGAATAAGTTTATAAACTACCTATTTTCCATACACTTTTGCTTTTGCTTTTTAAATTACAGATTTGTTTGGTGATAAACAGAGCAATGTAATCTGTTCCAGGATTAATTTACATCTCCTTATGTTACAATTTTACATAATGTTTCTTGCAAATGGTTCTAATGATAGCACCAAAAGAACAAAACACTTGGCAGTAAAACTATTTGCCAAAATGACTGTTGCTATGATAGTCCCTCTGTTCGGAGATGGGCGGTGACAACTTTGATAGATAGATAGATAGATAGATAGATAGATAGATAGATAGATAGATAGATAGATAAAATAGTCTTCTCTGCAAATCCTTATCCTTGTTACAGGGAATGTTCCTAATAGTAGAAAAGCCAAACAGCAGATAACTTCACCCAACAAATATTCTATAGATATCCCCAATGAATGTCTATGGAACAACCTGTTACCAATCACTTTTGTCTTACTTACCCTCATTCCTTCAAAACGGGATAAGGCTCTTAAAGGTCTCAAGGCTCTCAGGGTCCGAAGAGATTTAATGGGACCAAGTTCAGAATAGTTCAAGGCGTTGGCAATTAAGCTTACTAAGGAAACCTGCTCAGAAACAAGAAGCACGATCACATCAAAATCATGTCATTTCAGAATTGCTGAAAAAAAAAGGTATTTCTTTAAACAAAAAACCATAACTTAAAAAAAAAGAATTCAATTACCAGATGGGTTGCCAGATCAACTTATCTGAGTTGAATGGTTTTTCCATCCTATATTTATATTCTGCCTTTCACCGTGGTGGAATTCAAGGCAGCATACCAGTAGAAATGTAGCCTTTTTAAGCAAGGTCATTGCATCAAGTGTTCTAGACTAGCCTAATTTTACCCATTAACTGTCATTTCATAGGTCCTGTATCATATCAAAGGCCATTCCCAGTGAATTAAGGCCCGTAAAAAAGGTATACAACTTCTCATCCACTCTACTCACTAACTGAAACTTTTTACTAATGAAAAGAAAAAGACCACAGTTGCTGGTCACAGAAGTGAGGTTTTAGATCTAAAAGTGTTTTGATGGCTGAATACAGAAGTGAGGTTTTGATCTATGCTGGCTGAATACACAAGTGAAGAGAAATTAATAAGAATAAAATACTGGAGAAGAGTTCTCAGCACAAGTGGAATGAGTGGTGCAGCCCACAGGGAACCCCTGAAGCAAAATCAAGATGCACAAAATTAGATCACTGAAACATCCACTATATTCACAGATATTTCAAATCTGCAATTTCAGCAGGGAATACAAGAAGGCCATTCTTTTAATATAGCCAAAACTCTGACAGTGAAATATAGGCAAGGTTTCTCAATTCCATGCACAAGCCCTTGATCAACTGGACTGCAGCATCAAGATTAAAGAGGTCAGAGAAAGAAAGTTCTTTCTTCCATCACATCACTGCTACATGTTGATAATGCTGTAATTGTGCAATTACCACAGAGGAATGTGCAAATGGCTACACTGTGCTTGAAACCTGAAAGCTGAGAAATCTGTGATAGTGCTTGTCAAGTGTGGCTGTATCAGTCTTCTAACTTTGTTCATAACAAGCTTCAAATTCTGTGAAAGCCAGATGGCAGCAGACATTCTCTGGAGGTAGATTTGAGCCAAGACATTCTGATGCCTTGAGCAAAGGTGAGCAGGCTATCAACCGAATGTTTTTTTCTCACTGATGATGAGCCACTTTCTCTATTGCACCTGAAAGCAGCAGCCTAGCTTAGGAGGCAAAGAGCAGTTTAGGTGGTATATAAAGACCAGCTTGGATTCCTTTGCATCTGCCCCATGAAGTGGGGAGAGAGTAGGGCTGGCCCAGGCTTTTGTGTATTAGCAACTATATAAATGCAACAGAATGCTTCAGGTATTAAACGTCCTCTTTTTTTATTTTCATCTGTAGCTTCTCTTGTGCCTTCTTAAGGATAATATAAACTTATAATCTTGTAAAGTAAAACGTTTACCATATAAATATCTATTTCTGCTTAGCACTGTTTTGTGCAGTGGCATGTCATTTTTCCTTGGTTAATGTATGTTTTGTAAATTAATGTTCTAAAGGGTCAGCAACTTTTTTAGTTGCCAGGCAGTATCAAATGTGCATATACAAAATCACAATGACATAAATGTGTATATACAAAACCAAAAAGCATTAAAAAAATAGACCCCCGATCTTATGAGATAAAGAGACCCAGTGTGATGGCCCCAGTACCAGGGTTTTAACTTGAAAAATTCTCCAGACAGTCCATTAGAAAGCTTAGAGAATTCATTTATTAAAATTCAATTACACAGGACAGTTGCAAAGCTCTGAATAACATTTTGGCGCCAAAGCATTCAGAGCAATTCATTCCCTCTGACATCATCCCTCCTCCCTGTCTTACAAACAAGCTCTTTCTCACTCCTGATTTCCCCACTCCCCCAACTCTTTAGTCTAATTAGAGTCCAGGTGTCTTATCAGCCTGTCCTTGGCTCTAATGGCTTGTGAAGGAATGTGCTGAAGCATTCTCTCTGTCTGCAAAGTGGCAAAGCTGACACGGGTTTGTTCTCCCTCAGCTGATGTGTGTAGCAGGCTGATACATGTAGCAGTGCTTTATGGCAGACGTGCAAAGGGAGCCTGACAGCCAGTCTGGTGTAGTGGTTAAGACAGCAGGCTAGAAGCCAAGAAACCCTGAGTTCTAGTCCTGCCTTGGGCACAAAGCCAGTTGGGTGACCTTAGGCCAGTCTCTCTCAGCCCTAGGAAGGAGGCAAGGGCAAACCACTTCTGAAATTTTGCCAAGAAAACTGCAAGGATAGTCCAGGCAGTTGCCAGGAGTCAAAACTGACTCGAAGGAACCAAAAAAAACACCTTTAGGAGATAGTATGTGAGAAATGTGAGAACACAACATTTGTGCAAAATATGGCAATCTCACAAGATTTCAAGCATTTTTTTTAAAATAAACTATTAGCATTATTAAAAAATTTAAATTATGGAGATCAATGGATGCCATCTTGTGATTGCTCAGGTGTCACACATGATCACCTGCTGTACTCTTAGCTTTAGACTAAGGTATCAAGGTAAATAAACTGAATCAGGACTTACATCTACAATCATGAAATCCAGCCAGCACCAGGCATTGGTGAAATAGACTTGAAAACCATAAGCCACCCACTTCAGGAGCATTTCCAGAATGAAGATGTATGTGAAGACCTTGTCTGCATATTCAAGTATGGTCTTGATGGTCTTGCGCTGTTCAATGTATATGTCTTCAAAAGCCTATGAATTAAAATACTACTACAAGTAAGGTCATATGGGCAAAGGGCTAAAAACGGAAAGAAAAGAAAAGAAAAGAAAGGAAGAGCCACCACACGTATTGTGCTCGATATTTTAAAGATTTTTGTATTAATTTGTATCTGAATTATATTTTGGATAGTTGTATTTTATTACTCCATTAGGATTCTTCCTGCTGCTTTTTTTTTTAAACACAGCATCTACTACCACTCAATAGGCCTGCCTTATGAATCACCACACTGATTTTCTCCATTATAAATATCTTTCTGGATTTCAAGGTGGCCACGACAAACCTTTTTGCTCCAGTTGCTTTGGTGCCTTTCCACCTCTGTTCCTGTTCACCTACTCTGACTCTCCAGCTTGTTCCTTTCCTGCTTCACCTCCTCTAATCTAATAGCTCATTCTTCTTATTCTCCCCTATCCATCTTAACAATCAGTGTCAAAGAGGTTCCTTTTGCATCATTACTTCCATTTTTTAAAAAAAATAACAGTGTGAGTACATGGATACTCACACTGTTATGGTGAGCTGGTCAGGCAGGTGCATTGTCGAAAAAATGTGTTTGCCACTCCATAATATTTTTAAGGGAAAAAAGAAAGAAAAAAGAAAACTCTCCCCCCAAGATTATTCAGACAGCCATGGAAGTGGGGGAAGTCAAGGATATTCTATTCTTCCCCTCCATCTTTGGATTAAGAAGAGAAGGCTTCTTTTTCTACCTTTTCAAAAATAGCACTGTGGTAGTGGTAGTGTGTGTATGTATATGCATGTATGTATGTGTTTATGTGTATATATACATATATACACACATATACACACAAACATATATATACCCTGCCCAATAAAATGTGCCAAATTTGGCTAAATAGCAAATCTACTTTTATGCAGAAAGAATCCCCTTCCTCTATCAGGGCCACCACATTCTTCTCCCAACCACATAGCAATAGCCAGGTGGCATCTGGAATGAGAAAGTGTTTCTATCTCTTAGTTTCACCTCAGCCCAATTATATGGCAGCCGAAATGGCTGCGGATGTCTCCACAGGTGCTTTCCCAAGCATCATACCTGCCATGGCAGAAATAGGTTTTCATTTTTATGAGAATGCTGCTGATCCTTCTGTCTAGTTCTGTGTGACATTTGGGGCCCCCTAGACATTGCTGAAAATATTGCAACAGAAATGGTTTTGAAGTTGACTGGCCCCTAAATTATCGCATGTCTACCTGATTTTGTTAACATAAAGAACAAAATCTGAAGAGGCAACTAGGCATGACCTCACAGAGCATATCTGCAAATGGTCAGAGAACTTTGGATATGAAAATAATTTTAAATTTGTACATGCAGGAATTTATGATACAGAAATTGAAGGGGACAGACTTGTGACTAAATACATGCAAACCTGGCATTGGAAAGAAATAGATGGAACGGCCCATCATGACTGCTTAAAGGACCACATTATATAAGTGGCTATTATATACGTGCTACAGACATCCAAAGAGATGGGAGATAGTGGCAAAGAGCCAGAGTTTTCTGAAACTCTTCATTGCCATCTGGTGGTTATCCAGATTTTGAGACCATATATAGAAACTCTAATGGATATCCCATATACATAAAACTCCACAAAATCCCCATAGATGCCAAACTAATCATAATTCACATTTTGTGTTCAGTGCACCACGGCAAAGGACTTTAGCAACCATTTTATATTCTCAGAATTGAAGAGTGTTAAGAGTCTGACCCCTTGTATTTATAAATGTTTAAAATATTAATTAGTACTGTATCTCAATGAGCTCCCTGGAAGAATCTGTTTGAACTGAGGCAGGTTCTCCTAAACCCTTTATAAACCATTAAACCAGATCCTGACAAAGAACTAGGCCTTTACAGACCTAGAGAAATTTTGAAAGCTTATGAATAGATGGTCAGAGTAACGGAATAATGGAACAGCAGCTAGAACATTATGGCCAGAGCAATTAACCTCAGCCAACTATTATTAACAAATAATTGTTTGGTTTACTAAATGAAGCAAGTCAAAATAAATCAGAAATAATGAGGCTACAAGGGAAGAACATCTGAAACATGCATAGCTATCATATAATTCAATATGTGTATATATTTAATAAATTAAATGAAATCTTCCATTTGATGCTGAAGTGACCACTGATACTACAAGCTAAGTTTCTCCATAACCAGTGTGTCATCATAGAGAGTCTCCCTCCTTAGTGGTCATGTACCCAATTTCAATTGTATAAATATTAAGGTTGTCCCTCCAGTTAGTCCACTTACTCAATTTCACAAGTCATAGAAGTTGGAGCATATATATGTGAAGTAATTTGGAATGCTGTTATAGCACAAGCAAGCTGATTGGTTTTCCTAGGACTGTTTCCAGGTGGTATGGGATACATTCAACTTACCAAAGCACCACTGCTGAGAAGAATCATGAAGACAATGAAGGTTTCAAACCAATTGTGTTCCACTATCTTAAAGCAAGTTTTGCGAAGGTTCCACCAGGATTTGCCTTTCCCAGAATCTATATTGACCTGACAACATTTGAATTTCCGTACACAGCCTAGAAACCAGAATATTTGCATTAAACAAACTTAACAGTCCCCCAAAATAACAATTATCTATGCTGAAACAAAGTCTTTATAGAAACCCCAGGCTGCAGTTTGGATCCAGAAGTATCTTTTGCACATGGAAAGTGTGTTCATGTTAACACACAGGACTCCAGTTCAGCAAAGGTCTTCATAAACAAAAGGGAAGGAGGTGATTTTTCAGATTCCAACTGCCCTGCAGGTTCCGGGCCACCTTCCAGCCTTCCACACTGTTCTAATATCCTTAACCCAGAGGTGTCTCTGGATCTGTGCATGTGTCAGATGAAAGCAGAATCATACTGTGATGACACAAGCTCTGCCCCTTTTGTGCGTGCCTTGTATAGCTGCACACACATACAAAAGGGGCAAAAGTTTGTGTCGCAACAGTGCAATGCTGCTTTCCTCGTTTTAACAAAAGTAACATGTCTGCAGATGTTTTTGTCTGAACCCCAATGTTCTGGAGCAGATTTTCATTAAGTACAAGTAGGAGCCAAAGGCACTGATGGGATTTGCTTTGTTTTACAGGAGCACAGTATTTCTGCTCATTGATTTCTGGAGTCCTCTCTTATATATTTTACATATTCTAAAGCCATGTATACAGCTTGTCAGCACTCAGTGTATGAATAAAATGATGGAATCAACAATACAATCCCCTTGATAACATTGATTGTCTTTGAGAGATGAAGAACATGAAAAGTAATTTTCTGCTGTTCATCTTTAAAATCAGCATTAGATTTATTTTTCTCAGATACACGTATCCAAAAAAGTTTTATAAAACACTAGTACTGAATTCAGTATGCATGATAGATTATCAATCAATATATCATTGACATACATGGCACTGAATTTGGAGAGTTAGAAAGGCTAGCTCAGGTTTCTTCTGATCTAGGAGGGATTCTTAAAGATCTGAGGAAACTGTAAGAATCCAAAGGGAAATAAATAATCTTTCCAAACGGTCATTTTGTGTGTGTGATAAAAGTCTATTTGTTTGCTTTGTTGCCAGGAACATGTTTTACTTTTCTATCTGCAGGCATACTGCATTTTTCCAAATCTCTAACTGCATTATTGATTGCAAATTATGAGGGATAAATGGCATGTGTTTTCTCAAGTAACAGTGTGAAGGCTGAAGCTGGCAAGGCCAGAAACTTGAGACCAGACAGGCCTGTTACCAAAACATGGTGCAGGTGCCCTCCACATCCACGGCTCAGAAATGAGCAACAAGAAGTTCATTACTATGTAAGAGAGGGAGAAAGAGACATAAGATTTAAGCTTTGACATTACGAAGAGAGGGCTTGACTCTGCAGCAGCTATATTCTTCATTATTAGGGCTTCTTACATCTGCAATAAAAGCAAGCTAAGCCCCACCCTTGACCCTGATGCTTTTAGCTTCTAGAAACGTGCTCTGGATGCAGCTCTGACAATTAAGGGTCATGGCTTACTCAAACATAGCAGGAACCTTGCCTTCCTGCTGTTTTATTCAATGGCTATAAACTTTAGGCTTCCGATCTCTTTCAGTTTTAAAAGGAGGAGGAGTGCATGAGCCTGAGGTTCAGCATAAGATCTGTCAAAGGGCGATCGCAGTATCTGAATGACCTGAGTGAGGTAAACCCAGCATTTCGGGAAAGCATTTGGAGGCTTCTTGTGGTTGAGAAGCCAGAGGAGAGATCCATAAATAAGCCTGAAAGAAACCATGGATTTTCTTAAACAAAATTGTGGATGGGTGATTTGCAGCTGGGAGTTGGGGGCATTTGAGAAAGCCAGATATTACATCACCCTTAGTCTTCCAGTCTTCAGCAAAGGATCGTTACCTTGTCGTGGTGCTGGAGCTTGAGCACCTCAACGATGCCATGAGCTAAACCATGAAGGGCCACCCAAGACAGGAAGGTCATGACAGAGAGGTCAGACTAAATGCGATCCCTGGGGAAGGTAATGGCAACCCACCCCAGTATTCTTGCCGTGAAAACTAAATGGATCAGTACAACCAGAGATATGTCGGTATACCATCGGAAGATGAGACCCCCAGGTCGGAAGATGGTCAAAATGCTACTGGGGAGGAACAGAGGATGAGTTCAACTAGCCCCAGACGTGATGACGCAGCTAGCTCAAAGCCGAAAGGACGGCTAGCGGCCGACGGTGCTGGTGGTGAACGGCGAATCCGATGTTCTAAGGATCAACACACCATTGGAACCTGGAATGTAAGATCTATGAGCCAGGGCAAATTGGATGTGGTTATTGGGGAGATGTCAAGATTAAAGATAGACATTTTGGGCATCAGTGAACTGAAATGGACTGGAATGGGCCACTTCACATCAAACGAACACTAGATCTACTACCGTGGACAAGAGGACCACAGAAGAAATGGAGTAGCCTTCCTAATTAATAGTAAAGTGGCTAAAGCAGTGCTTGGATACAATCCAAAAAACGATAGAATGATCTCAATTTGAATTCAGGGCAAGCCGTCTAACATCACAGTGATCCAAATATACGCCCCAACCACAGATGCTGAAGAAGCTGAAGTAGAGCAGTTCCGTGAGGATCTGCAGCACCTACTGGACAACACACCTAAAAGAGATGTTATTTTCATCACAGGAGACTGGAATGCTAAGGTGGGCAGTCAAATGACACCTGGAATTACAGGTAAGCATGGCCTGGGAGAACAAAACAAAGCAGGACATAGGCTGATAGAATTTTGCCAAGACAACTCACTCTGCATAACAAACACTCTCTTCCAACAACCTAAGAGACGGCTTTATACATGGACTTCACCAGATGGACAACACCAAAATCAGATTGACTACATCCTTTGCAGCCAAAGGTGGCAGACATCTATACAGTTGGTAAAAACAAGACCTGGAGCTGACTGTAGTTCAGGTCATGAACTTCTTATTGCACAATTTAGGATCAGACCCAAGAGATTAGGGAAGACCCACAGGTCAGCTAGATATGAGCTCACTAATATTCCTAAGGAAGAATCTGTATAACGACCAAGTAGCAACAGTAAGAACAGACCACGGAACAACGGACTGGTTTAAGATTGAGAAAGGAGTACGGCAGGGCTGTATACTCTCACCCTACCTATTCAACTTGTACGCAGAACACACATGCGACAAGCTGGGCTTGAGGAATCCAAGGCTGGAGTTAAAATTGCTGGAAGAAACATTAACAATCTCAGATATGCAGATGATACCACTTTGATGGCTGAAAGTGAAGAGGAACTGAGGAGCCTCATGATGAAGGTGAAAGAAGAAAGTGCAAAAGCTGGCTTGCAGCTAAACCTCAAAAAAACCAAGATTATGGCAACCAGCTTGATTGATAACTGGCAAATAGAGGGAGAAAATGTAGAAGCAGTGAAAGACTTTGTATTTCTAGGTGCAAAGATTACTGCAGATGCTGACTGCAGTGAGGAAATCAGAAGACGCTTAATCCTTGGGAGAAGAGCAATGAAAAATCTCGATAAAATAGTTAAGAGCAGAGACATCACACTGACAACAAAGGTCCGCATAGTTAAAGCAATGGTGTTCCCCGTAGTAACATATGGCTGGGAGAGCTGGACCATAAGGAAGGCTGAGAGAAGGAAGATCAATGCTTTGGAACTGTGGTGTTGGAGGAAAATTCTGAGAGTGCCTCGGACTGCAAGAAGATCCAACCAGTCCATCCTCCAGGAAATAAAGCCAGACTGCTCACTTGAGGGAATGATATTAAAGGCAAAACTGAAATACTTTGGCCACATAATGAGAAGACAGGACACCCTGGAGAAGATGCTGATGCTAGGGAGAGTGGAGGGCAAGAGGAAGAGGGGCCGACCAAGGGCAAGATGGATGGATGATATTCTAGAGGTGATGGATTCATCCCTGGGGGAGCTGGGGGTGTTGACCAACAGGAAGCTCTGGCGTGGGCTGGTCCATGAAGTCACGAAGAGTCGGAAGCGACTAAATGAATAAACAACAAAATCTTCCAGTATGAATGACCATCTAGATCTTGTCTGATTATTTGTAACTTGTCTGGTACTATCATTTTAAGAGAAAACTCTCCCCACTCGTGCTGTCATTGTTACTACTAACTCTTCAGAAGTTATTTCTTTCTTATCCAGTGTAAAGAGACAGTCACAGACGAGCAACTAAATATATTTCTAAGGCATCCTTTGATACTTTTTCTAACTTTTTTTTTCACTAACTAAAACACCTCTATAATCTTTTTCCATTCTGCTTAATTACATGAAGAAAATGAATTAATAGGAAGCTTCTTCCCTTGCAGTCTGAAAGCAGCAATTTACTATCCATATTCTGGCAAGTGAGAAACCCTCTGAGGTAAAGTCTACAACCAAATTCTCATTTTTTAATTCCAGAAATTATTGTCAGTCACATTACAGGCGAGCGTGAAGTTTGACAGTCTTTCATAAATTTGCATCTTTTTTTGTTCAGAGGCCAAGAAATTGATCCCGTAATAAATGACTGACATATAACCTAAAACAGTTACTAGCCAGCAAAGATAAAACAGGGTACAACAGTAGAAAGACAGTTGTCAACTTGCAGATCCAGATAAAAATTCCTGGTGGTATCATACAGATTAACAAAGTACATTTTGGGTGAAAGCAAGGGTAGAAAAGGCAGTAATTTGCAAAGCTGCCAAAATAAATCCAGTTTTATTCCACACACAATCACCACAGTGAAGCCGGTTCCCTTTGATACATACCTTCAGTAAAACAAGGCTTTGGTTGTGGTGGGCCTTTTACTACAGCATCAGGTTCTCTCTCTCCAACAGATGCAATATTAATTGTGCTGCCTTCAGTGGAGCTGGACAGACTTGATTTCTGCAAATAAAATCCCACAAGGCATTTTAAAGAAAGCAATACTTACTCTGAATAGAAGCAAATTATGCATGCAGTTGTGATACTTTTCAAGGATAAGCAGATTTCAAACTTAAGAAGACCTACTTTGTTCACTAGAGACCCTAGTATGAGTCAAGGAGAGCCAAATACAAAACAGTGAATCAGGCAAGTGGCCATATGCTAAGAATTAGTACTCTGTAAATTTCAGAAAATTGTGAATGGCATTACAGCCAAGCTCCTAAGGCCTTTCACATAGAAAGCTACACTGGGATTCACTTCAAAGATTCCTTTCCAGTAACCTAATTGAGGAAAATGGAGTGAGAAATGTTTTAGTTACAGGTAGTCCTCATTTAGTGACCACAATTGGACCGCCAACTCAGTCATTAAGTGAAGCAGTCAGTAAGTGAAACCGTGACAGTGCTTACAATTTTACTTCAGCTTTCTTTTGCTTGACAGACCTATGAGGGCTGGTCATAAAGTTACTTTTTCATCACCACTTTAACTGTGAATGGTTGCTAAATGAGAACTACCTGTATTTCAGTTGGATAATTAAAGGTTAGAAAGAAATTGAAAAGCATCCAGATATCTAACAGGAGATATCAAGTCACCTTGATGGTGTGTTATATTCAGATTTCCAGGGGAAAAAAATATCTAGAAACATCTATCTTTGCTCATATACATTACTTGGCATAGCTCAGCATTTGGCATCAATACTTATTACATGATACTTAAAATTTTCCTGTTTTTTTCTTGAAGATGGTAAGAAACCTAAAAAAAAAGTGTCAGTCTGGGGTAAGTTACATTATAGCCATCAGTAAAAGTTCCATACTTCCGCTACTCTGTCAGCCATGATTCCTCTTAAAAAGCAGTTCTGTCTCAGTCAATGGTTTGGATTTACATTCAACTCTTCTTGATATATATCCTATATCTGCTGAAGCCTCCCCCTATCCAAGCCACTCCTAAGAATTGAAGGATCTTTCAGATTAATATATGTCACCTGAGCTGGTGATAAAAATGGGATGCCCTGCTGCTATATGTGCACTTACATATTGTAGTGTCACTTGGCCACTTCTCATCACTGAAACACTCTGAAGTGAAATTCAGATGAGCTAGGAAAAACACAGTGCTAAAATACTAGTATCACAAATGATAAACCACTTTTCTCAATACAGCCAAGGCAACATAAAGCTAGTTTCTGAAATTTCTACAGTTGAAAGAAGCAAATAAATTACATTCCAACAGCCTTTGTTTTCCATTCTTTCTTGCTGAAGCCCAGATGTGTTGATTTTTGCACATTTTAAAACTATTTGTTATTTTGGTACATATACAGGTCCTTGTGGATATCCAGAATGTTACTGGAAAAAAATCAGATTGTGACTATATTGATTTGATACCTACCAATCTTGAAAACATCATCATGTATGTAATTGATTTAATGCACTGTTCTGGGCAAAGCCAGAACTAATATAAACTGGATAAACAATGGACATATATGAGTTTCCAAAATCAAGCAAAGTAGTTTTGGTAATGGCATTTTCCAATTCATTGTAATGTTATTACCACAGAGTATAACATCAGAAATGAGATCAGCACTACATAGCTGGATGAATGTGAGGAATGATGAAAGCATATTTAAAACCATATAGGATCATTTACACCACTATTGTGGCAATCCAATTTTCTTTTTTTAAAATTGGAAAGATGCAGATCTAATCTTTTAAAATAAAAATACACACACTTATAAATAAATATTTTGTTTTTAATTCACTTCCCCTTTTTTAAAAGGAAGTCACAAGTGCAAAGCGAATGAAAAACAATATATTTATTTACTGTATAACATATGGCTGTTTATCTGTTCTGACTTCACTGGGTTGCATTATCCAACCCATGCCTTCACCTTTCACAAGGAAGGGAAAGCCACTGCGTCATCCTGCTTCATCCTCTTCCTTGAAACTGTCTTCCTATATCAAACAAAACACAGACTACATATCCAAATACTCTGTCTGCACTCTCCTAATGAGAACCACTGGAGTTTTAACTTCTCTTGTGCAGTGCTGGCAAGGCTGCAGAAGCCTTGGGTTCTTTGAACCTTTGCCAGCGCTTGTCCTGATCATTGATGGCCAGGACAAATGATGTCATAGGAACACTTTCTTCCATCTTCATTGGGGAGGGATGCTAAGAGAAATCTCCCAACACCTGGAGAAAGACTCAGTTGGTTCTCTGAACAAGGCAAAAGGATCTGTGGCACTGTTGCTTCCCAAAGCCAAAAAGGGTGCTTGTAGGTGAAAGTGAGGAGACAATGGGGAGGCCAGCTTGGTCATCACCACCAGTTTTTCCCTGAATGATTCTTTACAACAATCCCTCCTCTGTACCTGGACAGGAATACATATTATTTAATACTCTGCTACTTTCTGAGGCAACTATACTGCTTTTCCCTTCAGATAAACAAAGAGCTGATAAACTGCAAGATAAACTGCCAGAGGGAAGACACTTGTGTTTGGTTCCTTGCCTGTTACACAAACGATTTGCCTGCATGGTTATTGAGAGAACAGGCAACACCATATACGGATTGTGAAGCACTCACAACAAGGATTATGTCTATGTTAAAAAATAATCATTCCTGGTTATTCTAGACTGAGCTGTAATAATGTTTTTGCTTTCATCATTCTAGCATGGACACTTTTCTTACCAAATGCTGTAACAATGACTGGACACATTCATTATGAACTGGATTATAAAACAAACAAGGTAATAGAAAACGTTTAAGCATCTAGAAACATACATCATGCTAGATAATTTCAGACTACTTTTAATTCTTGTATAATAAATAGCTATCCCCACCTTCCCCTTTGTCCTTCATCCTTAGCCACCTTTCTCAGTTCTTTGGCAGAATGTTTGAGAACAGCTCTGAACACGGTGTGTGTGTGGATGGCTGTGGTGGTGGTCCTGGGCCTGTGTCCCTACTGCATCCACAAAAGGTTCAGGGAGTACAGACGCACTAAGGGATGGCCTTAGATCATGGGTGTCCAACCTTTTGGCTTCCCTGGGCCACACTGAGTGAACAGGAATTGTCTTGGGCCACACATAAAATATATAATATACTGTAGTTAATATATATAAGTAACAAAACTTCATTTTTTATATTTTTTATTATAACATTTTAAAAAAGAGGGGAACATAAAACTAGTGGGATATTTGACCTTGTTTTTGTGAAACTAATGCCTCAATGTTTGGTTCGATGAAAGTGGTTGCAATTCTCAGTGAGTTCTCAAGGTGCTCATCAGAAATTTAATTCTAATTTTACTCTTTGTGCGCTTCATCCTTGGGGCTGCATTACTAGCTGTTCAGGGCCGCATGCGGCCCATGGGCCACAGGTTGGACATGCCTGCCTTAGATCTTTTGGATCCTTTTATTACCTT
The DNA here is from genome assembly GCF_035149785.1 of Candoia aspera. Classification (NCBI taxonomy): domain Eukaryota; kingdom Metazoa; phylum Chordata; class Lepidosauria; order Squamata; family Candoiidae; genus Candoia; species Candoia aspera. Next base: position 195,875,595 of record NC_086153.1, on the reverse strand, counting down.
GAGGGGCCGGATGGGACTGTAGTGTAGAGCCAGTGTGATGTAGTGTTTGAGGAATTGCTGGACCAGGAGTGGGAAGACACAGATCGAATCCCATCCTTCACCACAGAGGCTCATTGGGTGATTGGGGCCAGTCCCTCTTTCTCAGTCTTACCTACCTCGCAACTTCCTTCCTTTGGGTAAAAATGGTAGGAGGGAGCCCAATGCCTTGCGCCCCTAAATGAAAAGCAGGATACAGACAGTCCTCTACTGACAAACTTTCAAGTTATGAACTTTTGCCAGTATGAACAAACCTGTCCACAACTCCAACTTAGAAGGTCCCAGAAGGCAGGAGAAGGCAGGAAAGGGTTAGTTTATGGCACGTACATACACTTGGTTGGACTTACGAACAAAATGGACTTACAGCCTTTTGGAATGTAACCTGTTCATAAGTAGAGGGCGGTCTGTGTGTGTGTGTGAGTGAGAGAGAGAGAGAGAGAGAGAATGAGAACTTCAGAACAGAAAAGCAACACTTTCTGCCTTGTTTGGATCAGCGAGATGTGGCTATGTGTGACCAGGGACATCCTTTTTTGGGACAAGGCCAAATGTCAGTAATAAAACCACATCAGGGACTTAAAACCTTTTTGGTGCCACAGCATTTGAGACTGACAAAACTCTCATTTTCCCCCCTTTTCAACTTTTCCCATCCCCAGCCTCTTCTTTCCCCTTCACATAATATTCTTATTTTTTCCTTATTTTTCCTTCCTTTCCACTGGGTCAGCTTCTCACTAGGCCCTGCCTTCCTCCCTTTAAACTGTGTAAGGTACCCTGCACATACATTCTGGGGCCTTCCATCCCTGGGTCAGACATAGAAGAGATCTGTGATAGACCATGGCAGCTTATATCACCCCCAGCAGGTCTTCAGTTATAATAATCTCCCTGCCCAGGGGAGAAAGCCATGGCTGCAAGCTTGCCAGGAGCCAGGCCCCTTCTTGTTGTGGGGAGTAGTAATGGTGAGGTACCGTGTCTCTGTTTCCTGAACCACAGCAGTCAGGAAATCCAGTTTCTCAACATGGAAATACTATGAAATGAAGTTAACTGTTAACTACTGTTAGCCTTGATGCCAATGTAGAACTCGTTATGTTACAGGGTTAAGGCCAGCAAGGAGAGGCAAAGAGCTGGAGAAGAAGGAAGAATTTAAACTTGTTCTCCATCTTTTGCACAAGTTTCTTGCTGTAGCAGAAAAACTGAGGGAAGCATGGACAAAGGCAGAGGTTGGGGACTGTGGAGAAGCCAGGAGTGTAAGGAGAAAGGAAAACACAGAGAAAGTGAAAGGGAGGTCAGCAGTGATGGTAGAAATAATAGATGTGCAGGAAGTGGCACCTCTGTGATGCCATAAAATTTGCCAGCAGAAGCTGGGGGGCTATCAGGGGCTATTTGTTTATTTATTTAATTTATCCCCACCGATCTCCTCCCATTGGGGGACTCTGGGCGGTTTACAATAACAACAATCGATTAAAACAGCAATATATAAATATAAAATTACTCTTAATAAATAATTATAAAATAAAAGTAAAAAAGTCCAAGTGGCAAAAGAATCTGACACTGCCCGTATGTGGGAGGAGTGGTCTAAGCTAGCAGCCATACCCATGTAGAACTATTCCCCTCTCCGCCCCAAGCGAGGCGGCGGAACCAGGTCTTCAGAGTCCTCCAGAAGGCCAGGAGAGATGGGGCCGATCTCACCTCCAGGGGCAGCATGTTCCACCGGGTGGGAGCTACTGCAGAGAAAGCCCACTTCCTGGACCCTGCCAAACGGAGTAGACGGGGTCCGCAGCATGCCCTCTCTGCACGATCAGGTGGGATGGGCTGATGTAATGAGGTGGTCCCTCAGGTAACCTGGACCCATGCCATGTAGGGCTTTAAAGGTAATAACCAACACCTTGAATTGGACCCAGAAGCAAACTGGTACCAAATGCAGCTTGCACAGCAGCAGTGTTACATGTGCCCTTCTAGGGGCACCAAAAACAGCCTGCACGGCTGCATTCCGGACCAGCTGGAGCTTCTGGATACTTTTCAAGGGTAGTCCCATGTAGAGTGTATTGCAATAGTCTGTATGGGAGATAACAAGGGCATGAGTGACTGTTTGAAGGGCCTCCCGATCCAGGAAAGGGTGTAACTGGCGCACAATGCAAAGCTGTGCAAAGGACCTCCTGGCCATGGCTGCCACCTGCTCTTCAAGCAGGAGCCGTGAGTCCAGGAGGATCCCTAGATTACGTACCGGGTCTGTCTGGGGCAGTGCAACCCCATCCAGAATCAGAGATGTCAACGTCCCAGATACGGAAGAGCCATTAACCCACAGCTACTTCATCTTACCAGGGTTCAGTTGAAGCTTGTTGTTCCCCATCCAGACCCCTACAGCCCCCAGACACCAAGAGAGAGCAGTCACAGCATCACTTACCTCACCTGGGATGGAGATGTACAATTGAGTATCATCAGCATATTGATGATACCTCACCCTGTGGTGATGGATGATCTCACCCAGTGGTTTCACGTAGATGTTGAAAAAGAGTGAAGAGAGTACTGAACCCTGCAGCACCCCACAAAGAAGGGGTCGAGGGTCAGATCTCTCGCTCCCAATCACCACCAATTGGGACCGGCCCTGGAGGAAGGTGAACCAGCGCAAGAGCACGCCACCCACCCCCAACTCCCTGAGCTGGCCCAAAAGGATACCATGGTCGATGGTATCGAAAGCTTCTGAGAGATCAAGAAGAGCGAGGATGGATGCATTGCCACCATCCCAATCCCACCATAGATCATCCATAAGTGTGACCAATGCTGTTTCTGTCCCATAACCGGGCCTGAAACCTGACTGAAAGGGGTCTACATCATCCGTTTCCTCCAGAACCCTCTGGAGCTGTAAAGCCACCACTTTCCCCAAAAAGGGGAGGTGGGAGGCTGGACGAAAATTGTCCAGAACAGTAGGATCAAGAAGCGATGGCTTCTTGAGGAGGGGTGCACCAATGCCTCTTTAAAGGCAGCCGGGAACACCCCCTCTCCCAGAGAGGTATTAACCATTGCCTGGACCACATGTCACCTCCCAGACTGCTTTTAGCAGCCAGGAGGGGCATGGGTCTAGATGACATGTGGCATTTACTGTCCATAGGATCCTGTCCACTTCCTCAGGTCCAACAGGATCAAACTGTTCCCAGATAACAGGGTAAGTATGTTCCCCTGGTATCTCTCCAGACCATGCCTCACACCTAGATTCCAACTTGGAGCAGATCCAACTTATTTTGTCCTGCAGATGCTCAGCAAATTCCTCTGCACAGCCCTGTAGGTGGGTCACTGGGCCCTCCTTCCCCAGAAGGGATCGAGTATCTTAAACAGGGCCATCGGGTGGCATTTTGGGGACGCAAAAAGAGAGGAGAAGTATTGACGCTTCGCTGCTTTTATTGCCACAAGGTAGGCCTTAATAGCGGCTCTAACCTGTGTTCGGTCAAATTCAGTCTTTGTCTTCCTCCAGCGGCACTCTAGGTTCTCTTAACCCTCTTCAGAGCCCTCAACTCCTCTGTAAACCATGGGGAGTATTGGGCTGAATGGGGCAAGAGAGGCCGCACAGGCGCGATCCTGTCCAAGGCCCCGGCCGCCTCCTTATTCCAGGCCGCAGCCTGATCTCCTAGCAGGCGGCCTACAGATTATGAGTTATGCACCCATGATTCTAATTAAATGTAGAGAATGCACCTCTTTCCCTCTTGATATAAAAACACTCAAGTTATGATTCAAGATGGAATTACCTCATGCACTTTCAGGGTCGGTTTTCCTACTAGTAGTTAGTTATAGTTGTTACAGTTATAGTTAAAATCATTGTAACTAAGGCTGGATTTCTGTTTTATACTTGCCACTCTTAAAGCCCCACTGAACATACTAGAAAACTAAATATCACATTATAAATTTAACATTATAATATTCATTTGGGTTATGTTCAGTGATTTACTTCCTATGGAGAAAACCATGGGCCAAAATCAATGATTTTCTTAAAATCACAATTTCTATTAAACCCAAGACACATCAGAAATTTATAATCCAAGGCAAAGTGGATCCATAGACCATGCATTAAAATGCAATGTAACAATAGTCAGACATGGTGAGTATTGGGCATTGATCATGCTGTAATGCAAGTCACATGACTCAAATACTAGATCAATTCATACATGTTTCTACTGATTTGCAATGGATGAAAGTGGCAGATATGGTTAACGGATTAGCATGCATGCCAGTCAAGTTTTATTCAACAGTGAACATGTAGATTTGCTAAGACAACCTGTTCAAAAGAGATGACACATGATGCTCTGCCTTGTTTAAAAGCACCAGGGGTGCACTCTTGATTAATCCTGCTTGATTTTAGTCCTGTGAGAGGTAAGAATGATAGGAAACAGGGTTGAAGACACAAATAATTTTTTTCTTTCTGTTTTGTTTCAGTAAATGTGATGAACATGGCTTTAAATGTTTCTGCTATGATATTCACACCAAAAAACCTGTGAAAACTAGGGAAACATAGCAAGTGAGTGAAAACTCAATTTAAAAAATACACATTAGGAATACTGGCTGCTGTGGCTTCCTGTGTGAGTTATGGCTGACTGAAGATATCTCTGCGAATGAGCAGAGAGGACCATCACTGTGAAGAACGAAAGACTGGTGAGTAGACCGGGCCTTCAAATCTCTCTGTAGAAGAAGAGATCAGGAGATCGCCCACAAGTGCTCTGAATGGTGCTCCTCATGAGGAGATTGTAAAACAGCAGATTCCCATGGGTTTGAGTGCCAGGAGCATAGGGAGATGCCATCTTTGCTCTCAGCAGTGGCAGACCCTTTCATGACACTAAGCCAGCCAGACTTACTTTCTAATCACATTTGGAAATGTTCAATTAACCACTTTGTGGATATTAGAGACCTTCAAAATGGTGAGCTGAAATTGATACCTGGTGAGTTTTAACTTCTTCAGATTTAAGAAATTTTAAACAGAGACTTAAGAATTTAAAATAATATACAATTGGCAAAAAGCAAAAGAAAAAAAAGGATTTTGATTTAAGAAAGCTTTAAATGGATTAGGAAACCAGAGAAATTTGGAATATTGGTTATTTTTGCTGTAAAATTTGAAAAACAAATGTATAATTAAATAATATACTCATGGGAAACTACCAGAAATGGAACTAAATCCATATTAGAAACTGAGGCTTGATGAAGGTTGCAAATGGACACTAGAGGGAACTAAAAGACCAGGCAGAAGAAAAGTTAAAATGGCTAAGCCTCTTATCTTAAAGAGTTTCTTTGAAACGTGGACTGAAATATTAATAACTAATATCTCATAAAGGATACAGATTTCAGTGGATAAACGTTCAGAAGATGATGAGAAAACTTTTAAAAAACCTTTACCTGACATAGAGATTATAGAGTTTGAAGGCATGGAAGACAATAAAATTGAGATTACCAAAATGGGAAACAAAAGACAAATCAAGAAAAGGATTTGGACATGGAACAGCTGCAACAAGAAATCCTGGACAATGCCTCTTTATGGGATTTACTAAGTAGGCTGAAAGCTTTGAAGACTCCTTTTAAATGCCAAAGAGTGATGAAAAATCAAAGTATCAGTAAAGTATCAGTCCAGAACAAGTTGACTGTAAAGTGAATTTGTGCATTACACTTTTCAACAGCGTGGAAGTTTTTCTTTTGAAAAACTGTTGTAGGATAGGAAAAAAGAAAGTCAGCTAGGGTCTATATCTGTAGTTCCCAAACTGTGCTGCAGCCCCCCAGAACACACCAGCAAAGTCACAGCGATGCTGTGGGATATTTACTATTTAATAAATGGAACTGTTAGTGAGTTTATTGTGGCACTCCAGGGTGCCCTGGTGCACAGGGGTGATATGGACCAAGAAAGTTTGGGAACCTCTGGTCTATACCATCCCCCCTCCCCGCCATAATTAGGATCTTCCCCTTCATCACAATGAATTTCTATTAAAGAGAAAAAAGGACCATGCTAGTAAGCAAGCTGGATTCTGCTTTACGCCTAACAAGACTAATCGTTCCCACTTATTCCCCTTTTTCCTACTTTTCTTCTGCCAGAGTTTAACTTTTCACAGACAATGAGTCTCTCCCATTCCTGTTTTATAATTTAAAAACTGTGATACCACTCTGATTCAATGGGCTTCCAATCAAAACAAAAAGGCACTTGTTCTAGATTAGAAGGACCATAATTTACTAATAAAGCATATGTGGTGCAGGCAGTGGATCCTAGGTTCCGTTGTTGACTTCTCCACTCCAAAAAGATTCAAGTAGCAAAAAAAAAAAATCTCTTTCTGCCTGAGTTACTGGTTGGATTTAGAAGGTGGCATCATTTTAGCTTAATATGATGTGTCTTAGTATAATATGAGAATGGAACCACAGTTGTCTGGGTTATACATTCTTTATATTAGGCAAGTAGGAAAAGTCACAGTGACTTTCACTCTCTTCTTTTCCCATGCACCTCTGAAGCTGGTGATTGAACTTTCATTTCAGTTTAATCACAGTTTAATATTATATTCACACCCCAAATTGCAGTTAATTTTAATTACAATAAGTAAAAGCAATAATCTGCATAAAATATAATCTGAATCTGAATTGTTTCCAATAATCTAGTAAAGTCCAAGTTTGTCTACATTTGTCCAAAGGAATAGTCAAAACTTCTGAACTTGAAGTAAAAAACAAAGTAGAATTGGTAATCCACTGTTCTCTTCTACCCTACTCCCTGCCCCTCCCTCTTATAATCATGTTGCTGTCAAGCGAGCTTTGTGGATTGAAAGTGGTTCAGCAGGAGTGGATAATGCACAGCCCTAGAACTTCAAGTGGCACTTGACCTAAACTGAAAATAAATTCTGCTTGTTAACAGACTTTTGGCAAGAGCAAAGTGGCCCTCCCGTAGCAGCTTACTAGTTGGTTAGATAAAAAGAAAAGGGATGGCACAAAGAGAGAGAAAAAGGGAATGGCATTTTTGGCTCCAACCCCACCTAGCCTCATCTCCTACACCATTCAATGTTTGCCAACAGCTTAGGCACAATGATGATGCCTCTCTACTTGAAGGACGGATATGGCCTGTGCACCTTAGATTGTCTACTTCGGCATGAGTATTAACAGCTTCACCTAGGGGTGGTAATAAATACTTCTATCTTATTTAGGTTGCATAAATAGAGAAGTGAAGGTGAATAACAGCAACCCGTGCTCAGAATTCTTGGAGAATGAGGCAGGCCTACTTATGGAGGAAAAGACACCTGTAATCCTAGTTCCATAATCTAATTGTTAAGGTGTTTAACTGGGATTGGGGAGATCCAAGTTCAAATCCATCCTTAATCATGGAAGCTCACAGGATGACATATGATTAGTCCTTATCTCACAAGATCATTCTGAGGGAGAAAAGATACCTAGGTACATCAGTTTGAGCTCCTGAAGGAAAGATGGAATGTAAATCTAAATAAATAAAATATCTGATTGTTACTGTCTGTATATTTGGGTTACCACTAACCTCAAAAGGGCATATGTGTAACTATTTTCAAAATTTTGACCAGTTCCTACTCCAGATAGTTGGCAATACAACAGTATTTTATATGCATGCACTTATTAGGTTAAGACATAGCCCATTTCAGCATTTTGTTAAAGATGGATCTCCTGAACTTTTATGCTGAAAAGAAAACTGTAAAAGTTACTGAGGAAGATTCCATGAAAATTAATTCTGAGAAATCACCACAGACTTGAGATACAGTGGTATTCCTATACTATACAAAGCCATAATCTTTTCCACATCTACAGCTTGCATACTTAAAAAATGTATCTGTGTCTCTTTTTTAATGATCTAACTGCGATATATTTTGATGCTGAAGTCAGATTAGTGATAAATCTTTGAACACATAGGTGGTTTCAAATTGCTTGAATCATCCTGGAAGAATTATCTCCCTTACCAAAATATCACTTCTGAACTAAAGTAATCTTACAAGCCAAGTGCCAACAGGGTCTGAGTGACTGTGCTTGGTTTGGTCTTTATTGCTGGCTCCTGTCATGTGTCCCTTCTTTTCCTTTGAGGGACACCTTCAGCCTACCAAAATGAGTGATCTTGATGTACCTAATTAAGCCATTCATTTGAATTTTGTAGATGGCACTCAAGAACAGCATGTTGTCAGGACTCAATTTTTGGCATGGGGTCTGCCTTGCTCCACATAGCATCTCCTCCCTTTCAGACTGTGTGAAATCTGTATGCACAACTCTTTCCAGATTTGTTATATTTTAAGACAACTCTGTCATCTGAATTCAACAACATGCAGATGCACGTTAGATGCCATTGTGTGAATGAAAGGACACATACCATACACTGTCTTGTATTACATGGTGAAAAGGTAATTAGGTTGTCACTTTCAATGTTCCCAAGTCAATACTCATGTGTAGAAAAAAAAACAGCAATTACAATGAAACCTCAAGTTACCTGATTTTGACACAACAGACTTCATATGCAGTGGACTAAATTTCTCCAGTCATTTATGCCATTTGGATAACCACATCATTAAACAAATGATACAAATGATGTAGATTGACACAATGCTCTACTTTTCAATTCCACTGGCATACATGATTGAATAGCCACTTTCCCAATTAGTCCAGTAAAATGAGATTTCACTTTATTGAAAACATTAAGAGTATCTTTAAACTATTTAAGTCATAGAATACTAATGGTACTATGATATACACTGAAGAATGACCCAAGCATATAAAACCAAAACAGTATTACTGTATAAAATAACATGTCTTACTTCTTTACTTTCTTCAAGTTCGGATATGCTGCTAAGTTCCTCTACGGTGAAAGGTTCAAAATCAGACTCTCCCACTGCTATTGGTACGGTCACAGTAAGATTTGGGTTGTTTATGAATGACATAGGATCATTGCCATCCATGCAGCTGGTAGTCATTATTCTAGGCTTCTGATAATCAAAAGTTTTGTTGATTTCCGCTACTGTGTGATTGGGAATGCACTGATCTTTCTTATCATTTTGTTCATCAGCTGAACTTAATTCAGTGGTGGCCTTGCATCTTTGCAAAAAAACAGCTTGGACAAATTCATATATCTTCCTCTTTACATAATCTATTCCCCACTGAATTCTTGCTATAGCCGTCTGTAGATTATTTGCTTCAGTTTCCTGTTCTGGAGCAGCAAGGCTGTCTGAACTGAAAGAACTCAATAGTAATGCCAGGAAGAGGTTTAGTACCTGGAGGATGGGGTGGAGAAATAAATTAATTAGATTTTTTTCCTCTAGTTAATCATTTTGATTTTTTGCTTTTAATTTTCTACCAATTTCATGCATTCACCTTTTAGTTTCTGAGTATAGTAAAAACAAACAGTACCCAGGTCTAGGTTTTCAGCTTTGGCAGACATAAAATCAAGTTTTCTTGCATGATTTTGATTGTGTGTGTGTGTGTGTGAGAGAGAGAGAGAGAGAGAGAGAGCTTTAAATCAGAATAGGAGGTCAGTCCTATTTTAAAAAAAAGTATAATAAGATGTAAGTCGGCTGGTTGGTAACACCATATCAGCACTGTTTTTGAAAATAGGCTGGAACGATATTGTAGTTGGAAAATAACAGATTAACATGTAGAAAAAAAGAAAGGAGACTCTGCGTGATGAAAAGGATGGGAGCAACAAAAGTACATAATTAAAATACAGGCCTGCTGGGGTCCAAACTAGATACGTTAGGAATATCTCTCTCCCCACAGGTGACTTTTTGAACCAGTGCAATTTCCACAACATTTGCACACTTTCATCTCTGAGCAGAGCACAACCTTTCCTTCCTGTTGAAATTAACTAGAGTTTAGTATTAGGTTGGTACTGTAAACTATGGCTGGCTGAGACATAGTAAAATATTCTTGCCATGTTTATCAAGCCTGGAAAGGTATAACTCAGTAATTTGAAATGAAAACAAGACTTTCCACCATATTTTTGCAGTTATGTCAGAGGAATTGGAAGGTGGAATACTTGAATTTGACTTGCATAAGCGTATAAGTTTAGCGTTATGTCAGAATCACGCAGTAAACTACTGTACCCATCATAGCAATTTATACATCTGACAGGTATCTAAAGTTGCAGAAGATATCAAGTCATAAACAGCCACCTCAGTGATTTTTAAACTCTGCTTACCTATATAATGGGTATGGAATTTATGGGGTACCAGTATCCTGTATATCATATAATTTGAAATAGGAGTAGCCCGAAGTCCCTAAGATACAGTCCCTAAAATATTTTGTATGACCAACTTGGCTGGTGTTGCAAATGCTCAACACTTTTTGCAACAGTCTTGGAAAACTGGTAAAAATGCAATTAAACTGCACTAAAATGTTTTAATTGAAGGACTATCTGAAATAGTCTAGAAGTGAGGACTTGGGATAGGTGGAGAATTGCAGAAGCATAATTATATACACATAGCGATATTTACTCTAGAATAGTCTTCATGAAGAAGTCAATGTCTTCAATCATAAAATGTCTATGCATGGCAACCACAAGTTTTGGTACCCAGTGCTGTACTAAAAAATCACATGTGCAAGAGACCTTTGGCGCTATTTATTTCCTTTTTAACCCACTTCTCTGCTGGGCATGGATTCCTGTGTTTATGCCACTGGCCACTGGCCATCCCCACAGATCAAGAGGATGAACCACAAAAAGCCAGGCGTGAAACAATTTTCTACTCCTGGGGTCTTTCACTAATTTCAAGCACATGCAGGCAATCTGCTCTGCAACAGGTCTCAACTGGTTACAGTGAAAATCTCTCAGCATTTAGATCAGGCCAGGAAATCTGATGTTCTGGAAGACTTGAAGCTGATTAACATGCAAAAGACTAGTTACATCAATGGAAACGAGCCAATACAGGGATCCTTGAAATCCCCCATAACTTTCTGAATGTATAAACTATATTTGAAGAGAGCATTCTTACTAGCTCCCATGGATATTAAACTTTGGGGGAATTGTGCAACAGCAGTTTTCTCAACAAAACTGATTAACTGCCCTCATCGACAGTAAGAGCTGTATAGTATCAGACAACACAGTAGAAACAATCGCATAACAGCTGTATAAGACAGTGTCTGCAAACACTTACCACCAGGTTCCCAATCACCATAACCATCATGAAGACTGTCAGGCAAAGGGCTTGACCTGCAACCTCCATACAGTCCCACATGGTTTCTATCCATTCTCCACAAAGCACTCGGAACACGATCAAGAAGGAGTGGAAAAAGTCATTCATGTGCCAGCGAGGGAGTGTACAGTCTTCTGAAATTTTGCACTTACAGTGCTCATAGTTTTTACCAAACAGCTGCATACCAACCACAGCAAATATGAAGACAATGATAGCTAGCACCAAGGTCAGGTTTCCTAATGCTCCAACTGAGTTCCCAATGATCTTTATGAGCATGTTTAGTGTTGGCCAAGACTTTGCCAGTTTGAACACTCGAAGCTGAAAACATTAATGAAGAATTCATATATAAGAGAAATTAAGATAATTTATATGACTGAGGAATCGGTTCAGCCTGGCTAAAATGCAGAGAGCTACGAGGCCACATTAGCAGCTGTAAGCATGTAGCCTGTGGACTGTTTCCACCCCTCCAGTCCCCATTTATAACACCACAAACCCTCCCAGACTGCAAAACCGTCAGTTTTCAGCAGTGTGTTGTTGTTGTCTGTTTGCTCTCAAGGTACTTTGAAATTCTCCAATCCACTTTTAAAAAACATAAAATACCGAGCTCTGCTTCTGATGTCACCATGAAAGTAAACCCCATTCCACCAAAACCTGCAGTGAAATAAACTCAGAGTAAAGGAGAAACCCTGCCTGGAAAAAACTCTGCCCTGCTCTAGCTTATATATGTTACATTCTGAACAATGGCTTTAGTTACAGCTCTAAAAGTACAGACTTCTTTAAGTAATAACAGCCACACAAAATACATGTTCATGTTTGGATTTTCCTAGACACTTTGCTTTTGTGATTGTTGACAGAATAGGAAGGGTATCTCAGAAGTATTTTCTTCTTCCTTTAGCTGAAGGACCAAGATGATGTTATCAAATTTAAGAGGTCTGGTCTGGCTAAAATCTGGCTGGACAAACAAGGTGATGCTGCTGATTGCAAGCACAAACTGAAAAAAATATATTAATGCTTAAAAAACCCCAAATCATCCAATATCCTTTCTTTGCAAGCCGCAATTTACTGGAGAGAAGACAAAGGCCTCCTCTACAGACCTTCCTCAGCCAGGCATCAAAATGGATTGTGGACTTTTGCTGAGGATGTGTCCTCACCATGGAACCTCCATGTCAGTCCTAGCCTGCTGCTGAGTCAGACTGTGGCCAGATCAAGGCGATCTGTCAGAAAAATGGCATTTTCTCCTGGGAAACACACCACCTCCCATGCAGGGGGAGGCTGAGGCAGGTCAATGACCTGCAGGGCTTCATGTGGCCACTGCAGGACTGCTCCCGCCCATTTGGCCATGGAGCTTGGTATTCTATGTCTTGCTTGGTAAGTGAATTAATCTGCAGATCTGTGCAAAACCTGTCGGATGCAGCCAGTCCAAAATGCACTCAGAAGGACTTTCATCTTAAGGAAGATTGCAGCTATACTGAAAAAAAAATCCCCCTACAGGCCAGATATTTACCAGTCTGAAAGACCTTAAGACGGACAATCCATCCACCTCTTGAAGACCCAGCTCCATTAAACTTAGGGTGACAATGAAGCTATCAAAAATATTCCAGCCTTCTTGGAAATAATAGTAAGGATCCATGGCAATTATTTTGAGGACCATCTCTGCAGTGAAGATCCCAGTGAAGACCTAAATGTAGAATGCAACCAGTTAGTTATTGTTTTATTCATTTATTCCCATGAAAACTTCATGTTTTATTCTGCTGTTTGTGAGCATACTACTCAAGAAACAATACTTGAAATACAATGACAAAAGCAAATATTTAAATCTCATTTGTGCTCCTGCTCCAACTGAGGAAAGACATGGCTTGACATAATTTTAAAAGAGGAGAATTTATACCACATGATAGGCCAGGAACCAGGGAAGGTTTGTTGGAGGAACCATTATTTAACAACTTAACTTTCTTTTTTCAAAAGAATTTTATTAGATTTAAGAGAAAGAAAAATCCTACAAAAAGAAAAAACAACTGAAAAAGAGTGGAAACACAAGAGAAAAAAAGAATTTTAAAGGTTACATAAAGAGGTGACTTCTGACTTTTAACAGCAAGGATATATAACAATCTTCCATAATCAATCCCTTACTCTATATCAAACCAAAATCACATTATGTCTATATATCATGGCGAAAAACGGAACCGGGGACAGCGATGGAGCCAGCACTTCGCACCAGAGGCGTGAAGGACGGCCTGCAAGAGGCAGAGGCGACCCGACAGTGGCTGGAGGCAGCGCACCCGAAAGGGGACACGGACACCCTCCCTGCCCACACTGCACCCCAGTTCCAGACCTGGAGCTCCAACCCAGACGGGAGAACCCCAATGGAAGACGAAGTCGGGGACCAGCAACTCCTCACTTGGGCTGGCGGAGCAGGACCCTGGACGGGAACACCTTACTCCACCTGGAGGCTCCGCTACCCCCAAACGCCTGAGCAGGAAGGCGCAAGACTACGTACTGGACAGCATCTGGCAGCACCGACGTCGGACGACCAGGGCACGCCAGGCAGGGTCATGGCCCTGGAAGCCAGGGTACGATACCTTGAGCACCTGCTCCTGTCCCCAACATCGGCAGACGAGGACATGACCCTGAAAGCCAAGGTACGAGACCTGGAACATATGCTCCAGTCCCTAGCAACAATCGTCAGCGAGCGCTCCAAGACTGAGGCAGCACAGGGGGCAAGAGGGGATCGGGGCAACATACCCACCTCGCCAACAACCTCGAGTGGAAGGGGCCAAGCACGAGACTCTGTCGCAGGGATTCGCGGCCCCAGGCCAGTGGGAGCCATCCCTCACCACCCACAGGTAGGGGACCCGCAAATTGGGAGGTTCGCCAAAGGCTTCCCCGTACAATTTGACGGGAACCCTACAAAACTGTCCTTCTTGTCCTGACTACCAGGAAACACGCTGAGACAATGACTTGGTCTCTAATATTTATTACTAGTACTTAACAAGAATCCTAACAAACTGAGGAAGCGTGGGAAAAACCCAGCCATATAAACCCCAAAGGTTAAGGCGGTCCCGATCTGTGTCTCTTTGAATGGCTGAACAGTTCCTCAGTGCTACGCATGCGCTTGACAGTCTGGGTGGGAGCCCCCTGCTCGCCATCCTTACTCATGACACTTCTTTCTAACAAATGCGAGGGACTACATGGCCCAATATGGCCATTGCTTCAACACAGAAGCCGCTAAAATCTCGGCGGTGGCCACCAAGCTCCAAGACAGGGCTGCGGACTGGTACGTGCAGATGTCCGAGTCCGGAGCCCCAGCCTTGGCCAATTTCCACGACTTCCTCGCCGAGTTGAAGCATTACTTTGAGGACCCCCTGGCGAAGGAAAGGGCCAAGTGCACACTTCAAGTGCTGCACCAGGGAAGAAAAACGGTGGCCGACTACGCCCTCGAGTTCAAGGTCCTCGCAGGCAAAATCACGGAATGGTCTGAGGCCACCCTGATCGACATGTTCAAGTGTGGCCTCAACCGGGAGGTGCTTCAATGGGCACTCTACAGGGACGACCCAGCCTCCCTTCACGGGTGGATTTGCCTAGCCGGAAAAGCAGAGCACGCTCAGCGCACATTCCTGCTCACAACCGCAGATGACAAAATCCCGCCCAGCACAAGAGGACCAGTCCCACAGTCGGGCCCAACCTGGCACGCAGACCAACAACGGAGGCTCGCCCACAGGCAGTGTACCAGGTGCGGGAAAATGGGCCACTGAGCGGCGGACTGTTTCACAAACAGAACAACGGATCGCCCGCCCAGACCCACACCGAAGACACCGCACAAGCCATCCAACCCCCCCAGACGGCTGACAGGAGCGTTAGCAACCCCGGACGCAGACGCCTACCTCGCAGGGGATGCGATCAACGCCCAAGAACAGCCGGCAGAAAACGCTCCCCACCTGCTCTAAGCAGCGCCACTGGGCAGGTGGTGAAGAAGGGGCGCAACAACCCCAGGGTGAGTGACGATTGCTCCATCCTGGCAGGGATAATTGAACTCTCTTACGGCCCTAGAGCCATTGCGGCTGAAGCTATGGTGGATTCTGGGTGCTCCAGAAATCTGATCCACCCGGACATTGTCGCCGCACTAAAACTGCCCTGTTTCCCCCTCCCTAAACCGCTGGCGTTCCATCAACTAGACGGTTCTACAGCGGGGGGGAGACTGGCCACCCAGAGGACCGGAATGGTCACCCTGACAATGGGCACCCACAAGGAATCAATAAACTTTGTGGTGACCCAGATAAGGAAACCCATAATAGTGCTGGGGATCTCCTGGCTAGCACGCAACAACCCACACATAGACTGGAGGACACGCTCCATCAAGTTCAAAGACGGGGTCTACCAGGCACCGACACCGGACAAACCATCTGCTCCGACGGTGGGGAGGGCAGAAGTCGTTGACCACACCCATGACCCCCCCCCCCAGAAGGACTGCCGGAGCAATATGCAGACTTTGCAGATGTCTTCGGAGAAGAGGAGGCGGACCAATTACCCCCCCACCGCAAGACGGACTGCACAATTGAACTGCTCCCAGACGTCCCATTACCCAAGCCCAAGATCTACCCCATGACCCAGAGAGAATTAGCGGCGCTGTGGGAATTCTTGGATAAAAACCTCTCCAGGGGCTTCATAGAACCAGTGAACTCGCCGGTTGGAGCACCCGTCCTATTTCGGGAAAAGAAGGACGGCACCCTGAGACTATGCACCCATTACCGCAGATTAAATTCTGCTTCCCTATCCAACAAATACCCCCTACCCCTCGTAAAGGACATGCTAGCACACCTGTCAAAGGGAAGGGTGTTTTCCAAACTTGACCTCCGCGAGGCGTATTACAGAATCCGCATCAGGGAGGGGGACGAGTGGAAAACAGCATTCAACTGCCCCTTGGGCTCCTTCCAATACAAGGTACTGCCATTCGGTCTTGCGGGGGCCCCGGGGGTCTTCATGCAACTCATCAACGAGGTACTGCGTGAACACCTATTCAAGGGCGTACCGGTTTACCTGGATGATGTCCTCATCTACATGAGGACGCAGAGGGAACACGAGAGGTTGGTGAGGCAAGTCCTCACTAAGCTACGGAAAGCCAAACTCTATGCTAAGCTGTCCAAGTGCGAATTCCACAAATCGCGCTTGGACTACCTAGGGTACAGAATCTCTGACAAAGGCGTAGAAATGGACCCCGCGAAGGTCCAGGCAGTTTTGAGCTGGGAACGCCCACGCACCAGGCACCAGCTTCAAAGCTTCCTCGGGTTCGCGAATTTCTATAGGTCCTTCGCGAGGGGGTTCGCGGAAATCGCCCTACCCTTAACCGATTTGCTCAAGACCAAGGGCGTCGGGGAGACGCGCAAGGTGAAAAACCCGGGGGCCGTACTTAATTGGACTCTTGCCTGTCAAACCGCGTTTGACAGGCTAAAAGCGCTGTTCACAGCGGAGCCAATCCTAGCACACCCGGACCCCAAACTACCTTTTGTGGTGCAGGTGGACGCCTCTGACTTCTCAATAGGCGCCATCCTGCTGCAAAAGGATTCCGCAGGAATCCTGAAGCCATGCGCCTACCTCTTGAGGAAATTCTCGGAGAAAGAGAGGCGCTGGCACGTATGGGAAAAGGAAGCGTTTGCGGTTAAAGCAGCGCTGGAGGCTTGGAGTCACCTTTTGGAAGGGATGACTTGCCCGTTTGAGGTCTGGACATACCACCGCAACCTCAAGGTGCTCCGTACGCCCCGCGCCTCAGTCCCAAGCAAATACGATGGGCTCAGTTCTTCAGCCGGTTCAACTTCCAGCTGAAGTTCATACCAGGCAAAAAGAACTTCCTGGCAGACGCACTCTCCCGACTGCCCCAGGATGCGGAGCCTATCTCCGACATTGTAGGGATGGTGCTTTCCAATTCCCAGCTGGGTATGGCAGCGGTCACCCGGGGTTGCGCTTGGGGACAGCCTGCCCCCCCTCACAAACAACTACAACGCAACCCGCCCCGAGATGCAGGCAACCTCAAATACCAGGTGGGCTACGGGCAGATTTCATAACGGCATTGAAATCTGACCCCTGGCTCCTCGCCAACCCCAACAAGGTCACCATGGACCAGGACCTCGCATGGGCGGAGGGAAGGTTATATGTACCCGACTCACAACGGCAGGCGATCCTCAACAGCAAACAGGCTGGTCACTTTGGGTTCTTGAAAACCCTACACCTGACTCGGAGACAGTTTTGGTGGCCCTCGCTGAGGAAGGACGTCAAGACGTATGTGGCATCCTGCCCAGTGTGCGCTATGGCCAAGCGACCGGCTGGCAAACCCCAGGGGCTGCTGCAACCCGTGGCTGAACCCTCCCGCCCTTGGGATGAAATCTCAATGGACTTCATAGTCGACTTACCGCCCAGCCAAAAGAAAATGGTCATTTGGGTGGTAAAAGACTTTTCAAAACAAGTGCATTTCATCCCCTGCGCCTTGATCCCGTCAGCCCAACAGCTGGCGAAACTGTTCCTAGTCCACATGTACCACCTACACGGCTGCCCCTCCCGCTTGGTGACCGATAGGGGCACACAATTTACCTCGAGGTTTTGGCGGGCTTTTTTGAAACTGATAGGTACCCAGCAAGCCCTGTCAACCCCCTGGCATCCCCAGATGGACGGATCCACAGAGATCCTTAATGCCACACTGGAGCAATTCCTCTGCTCCTACATAAACTATCACCAAGACGACTGGGTAGACCTCCTCCCATTTGCAGAGGTCGCATACAACAACGCGATACACCAAAGCACCGGAAAAACCCCCTTTGGGGTGGTGTCAGGTCGGGAGTTCGTCCCCATCCCTGAACTACCTCAGCCTCCGTCCCCAACAGTGGCCGCCTGTGATTGGGGTGAGAAAATCGCAGATTCCTGGCCGGTCATCAAGGACGCGCTTAAAGAGGCACAAACAGCGTACAAATCACAAGCGGACAAACACCGGCGCCAGCAACCAACATTTCAGGTGGGAGACATGGTCTATCTATCCACCAGCTTCATAAAATCGCCGCAACTGTCGAAGAAGCTGGCCCCCAAGTTTATTGGACCATTCCAGGTGACACAAATAGTGAACCCAGTCACGGTGCGCTTGGACCTGCCCCATAATCTAAAGAGACTGCACCCGGTATTTCACTGCAGCTTACTCAAGCCGGCAAGTGATCCCTCCCGGTGGCACCCACGCATGCCCCCCCCACCAGTGATGATAGACAGGCAGCAACACTTCGAAGTAAAGGAGGTGCTTGACTCCCACAAGTGGCGGGGCTCCCTCCAATACCTCGTAAAGTGGAAACACTTTCCACACCCTGAGTAGGTCGCTGCCTGTGACGTCCAGGCTCCCGACCTGACCCGCATGTTCCACACCGCCTACCCCTCCAAACCCGCGGCTTAACCTTCCCGAAGGGGGGCAGTATGTCATGATCACCGTTGCGATGCTTGTGACATTGCAACGGCTTGCATAACAATACAGGGAAATGGGTACCGGGCGGATTAAGGGAAAAGGCAACTAGCTAACAAAAGAGAGCAACAGGTGCTGACAACAAAGTGTCAATTCTAGCTGGAGGCGCGAAAGAGAGAAATACAATGTTGCAAAGAAGGTAATTGACAAGACCAGACCACGAGGTGCGGCCGAGCTGTCAAAAAGATTATGAACCTGATCGCCCGGCAATGACCGGCCGGGAAAACAGTCAAGGAAACGCCCGAAGCACAGGAGGGGCTCCACGACCCCTCACCTACCGGCAACGGAACCAACGGGGCTCGGGGCACACCCAGAGTAAGAAGGGGTGGAGCGCTGACCGGTGCGGGCTATTTAAATCCCGTTCCAGCGTGCTCCACTCACTCTCAGCTTTTCAAAATGGCATGCATTCTGTTCTATCAATAAAGCCAGAACCTAAGCCCACGCTAGCATCTGCGTCTTTACTGGTTAGCAGGCAGAGCCTGACACCTTATCTTAATATCTATATCTATATCTCCTAATCAACTTCCCCCAAATATAACATTTATTTATTTCCTTCCTACTACTATTCTATACATTTCTGTCTACTATAATAAAGATCAAACTAAAAAGCATATAAATTGTCTCCCATTATAATTAATAGTACAACGATTATAGTAATCTTAATCATATTAAGCCTAAAACCAAGCATTTATTATTATACCTTGTTAATCTTAATCCAAATCATTAAAGATGAATGAAGTCAAACAGCCCTAGAAGCAATCCAGACGAACATTCTTAAACCCTTATCTCACTTCAAAATAAATCAGAGCTTTTACATATCCCCACAATACACACAGAACATTTTTCATAAAGAAATCAGACAGCCCAACTGCCCCCCTTAAAACTCTAGCTTCTCAACAAAAAACCTCCCATACATAATGACCCCTTCTTTTCCATTCCATCAACAAATCAATTTCCCTTATGGCTTGAAACTGGATCCGTCCCTTTAATTTCTTCAACTCAACTATCGAATCTTTATCTGGCATTTCAACAGAAGCCTCGGTCTCGCTGTTAAAGGAAACATTTCTATCATTGTTAAGTTCTTCAATTTCTTCCATGATATCCCCAACCAGATGACACATTTTAAAGGTCTTGCTTTCCACAATATCCTGAATGTCTTGTATAATAGCTTGACAGGAATAAAAAAGAATCTATTTAAGGTCTCAGTGGAAATCTGAGAAAGTCTGATTTAAATCCTCCATGTCTCATGCAGCAGATTATGGCGCCCCCTAGGTACTTAACTAGTGAAAGTAGGAGATAATAGAAATATTCCAAGATGTGTTTACACAAGTGAAAGTATGATAACAAGCAGTTCCCCAGTAAAAGTAGCAGCAGAAAGCTGAGAGTTCAGAACAGCAGATTCAACATGTAGGAAAATATTAAAATCTTCAAATTTAGTGCAAAAATAGGAACAGGGAGATGATTACATAGTCTCAACCTTCCTTAGTATTCGGATGGAAAGCAAAATCCAAAACTTAAAAAGAATTTTTAAAAATTAATCCCAAAAATAACGATAAGCGCCAAGAGAGCCGGCTTCTCCTTGCCGTAGAAAGCCTCTCTTAGGTTACATAAACTTAAAAAATATATAAATTGGGTGATTTAGAAATGGGGCAGCTGGTCTTAGTGTCCCTTTAAGGCTACAGCATGGCTTGGAAATGGTGACATCCCAGCCTCCTGGCAGCTCTTACCAGATTAAGATTACCAGATTAAGATTGCAAATTGGCTGTTTGCGATCCTCTGGCTGCAAGTCACCGTTCTGAAGGACAGATGCGATGATTTCGAGTGTTTTCTTTGTCCATGAAAATGCTCCTGGGCTTCAGGAAAAACCTGCCTGAACCTGAAAAAACTGCCCTGTTGTCAGTTCTGTCTGCGGAGCCCATGGACACAGCTGTTCAATCTGCCATGTCCCCACCGTAAGTTCAACAACTTAACTTTCAATCATACAGAATTCCAGATGTGTGGGACTTCAACTCCCAGAATTCTCAGTCAGAACATTATTCCCACTGTAGTCCCAGTGTTGGAACTATATTCTGAAAAGAAGGAACAGGGCCATGGGAAACAAACATTTTCCATAAAATAGACTCCAGATTTAATTTCAGCAAGAAGGACTTTAATATTATGGTGGAAAAAAATAAAAAAAAGAACATAATTTGTTATAATGGTGATTCCTGCTGAAAGGGACTGATGTTCTGACTCAGGTTAATATTTTCAAAATGTTTAGAGAGATATCCATTTTTGGAAAGCTTCCTTAGAGTTTAGCAGGTTTATGAATTAGAAAATTCTTTAATGTAAATTTGACTTACCAGGTTTCCATTTTTAAGAACACTATTGAAGTAGTTGTCAATTGGATAATGTTCCATGGACATGAATAGTGTATTTAAAATAATGCAAATAGTAATCCCAAGATCGACAAATGGATCCATCACAATTAAATGAACAATTCTCTTTATTTCTAACCAACTGTCGGAACAATTCCAAATCAAGTAATTGTGGGCAAACTTGTACCAGCAAGGTGGACATTTCTGTCTTGATTCTTCAAGTTCTGAAGGAAGCCACAGTGAAAACATTCAGAGAAACACCTCATATTGATTTCATGATTTACACTCATTAGGAAACAACAACTTTACTAAAATGTGATTTGCAGATGCATTTCCATGTATTTTCTCAATTTAATTTTCTGTCATAGCACATTTCAAATATTGCCATTTAAAAGGGCAAGACTATGACACAGATATTGTGGCAAAGAATAAAGTGCTGGATATTTTATTTATTGATTTAGCCATCTCAAAGAAAAGTGACTCTCAGCAGTGCACAATAAAAAACAATTGTTAAATGAAAGTATTAAAACAAGTGCAATTAAAAAAAATCAAGCAATATTATTAATAACAAGATAGCAGAGAAAAATTGATGTTAAAAACAATGCAGCCATCTCATCATTTTCTTGAGATCCCCAAGCCTGCTAACACAGCCATGTTTTGAGGCACTTTCGGAAGGATATCAACGATGGGACCAATCTCACTTCTGAGGGGATGATGTTTGACAGGGCGGGCTCCACGGCAGAAAAGCGTCCCATCAGATGAAACTCTTTCCCAGATGGGCAGATGTAATTGGGTGGAGGTGGTCCCTCAAATAACCCATCCCCATGCCATGAAGAGCTTTAAAGATCAAAACCAGAACCAGGGCCACAATTGGGGGGGGGGGCAAGTGGGGCATGTGCCCCGGGCACTGTGCTGGGGGGGGCATCAAAATGAGTCCAGGGGGACGCCAAAATGGGCACGGAATCCATGTTTGCCCCAGGTGACACAGACCCTAGTTGTGGGCCTGACCAGAACCTTGAATTGGACCCAGAAGCAAACTGACAACCAATGCAGCTCGCAGAGCAGTGGTGTAACATGTGCCATTCTAGGGGCACACAAAGCTGCCTGTGATACCACATTTTGCACCAGCTGAAGCTTCTGGATACTCAAGGGCAGTCCCATGTAGAGCGCATTACAGTAATCCACCCAGGAGGTGAACAGATATTAATTCCTACTGCACCATCTTGAGCATGGCTATGGGAAAAAAGGCCTCAGAGCACTGACTTCACATTGCCACTGACAGTGGGGCCCTATGATCAGCTCCACACTGCTCAGCTGCAGCCATATCAGAGGAGAAGTGGGTAGGGCTCTCAGAGGTATATGCAAACTGTGAATTGATCTAAATGTGTAGCTTCCTTTCAAACAAAGGGGTATATAGAATTTTTGCCACCCACTGTTTCTTCCTTATTATGACAAGGCACCTAAATTAAAATTAGGTGTTAGTTAAGGCTTTGTCACAGCTCATTCTAGTACTTGAAAAAATTGCATTTCTAAAAACACATCCAGTATACTAACTTTTTAAAATAGGTTGATTGTCACTACACTTAAAGCAATGATGTCTTGCATTAAATTATAAAATATGCCTCTAAGAAAAAAACATGCTAGCTTGAGAAACATGAGATGATTCAATTAACTCTCCTAAAATGCACTGAAGGAATGCATGAGAGGGGTTATAGGTCCATCCAAGGGAATTGTTTGACCCATTAAATCTTGAATGATCCAAAGAAGTATTTTTCCTGTGATTATGCAGGCATGAAGCCCTGAGTATGCATGTGTGAATCCCAGTACATCATTCAATTTTCTTTTCTTAATTGCTTCCACCTCAATCTGTAGCATCAGCCAGGAATACCCAAAGCCAGACATACCTTTTCCAATGCTTGCACATCAGCTGCAGTACAGCAGACCCACAAGCCCAAGAAACGGAGTGTTTTAAAGTTCTAGGGGTGTTATGCACATTCTGAATTACATTTTGCCTTTTGATTCCAAACCTCTGCAGAGCTTAATAAAGTGCTGTTCTTTTTCTTGCGTAGTGTCATCCTTTAACTCTTAGCTTTTTAAAGCTTCCCATATACATAACAGAGAAGTAAACCAAAGTTCCATAGCAGTTTTACTATGTTCACGCACCTAGCTATGTACCCACCTTCCATCGTGTTTGTGATAATGCTGGCTATGCTCATTGCTCGTTGCCTTACGGTGGGGTCTTCCAGCAGATCCATTGATATCTGAAAAGAACTGGACCGTCTCCTTTTGCTTTCCATCTCAGAAGCAGTACTCTACAGTGGAGTAAGAAGACTAAATTATCAAATGACTGCAGAGGTACATACCAGAAACATAATCCAACACATAAAAACACTTCAAGAAGTTCATGCTACTGCACATGCAGCTGAATCTTTCTGTATTTCTTAGGCTGAAACTTACTTCAGCAGTAGACTGTATTTTGTGCTTGTTACCAGTAAACAACTAACCCTGCACCTCTGCAATAGGCCAGGTTAGCCTTTTGGCTTGGAAATGTCCCAGGACCAGGCCTACATCTCAGGAGCTCTTGTCCTAACAGCTCTTGAGGGCTCTCATGCATATCTTGTACATTAGCTTGAAGTTCTCTTGTATAATAATTGAAAGCTACATTTCAGCTTTCCCAAAGTGGTCCTTGGATCAGGATTATGGATCAGGTTCTTGACCCAGACTTTAGCAGGGGGACAATCTATGACTTCATGCAGCACATTTTTAAATTTAATTTTGCAGATCCTCCTTGGATTAAACAGAACCTGTTGGCATTGCTTCCTCCATTTTGAAATGGATTATACACAAAAACTATAATGCAATATATAGTAGGTTTAGGTTTCTAGAAATACCAGGGTGATGGTGATGGTGGCACACACACTAAAATTAAGAAAACAAGTGAAAAAAGCTAAAATTCTGCCCAATAAGGGGAAAAACTCCAGAAATAGTGGCCTCACTCACAACACTACATCATCATCATCATCATCATCATCTCATTGCCTTAGGCCTCTGTCTTCTAGGTACTAGTAGATATGATACAGGCCTTCTGTAGAACTGCAACATTGGCAACTGAAAGGACCCTGATTTTTCAACTACATCTTATTGTTAAGACACAAAGAAGCTATATGTAAATCAAAGTATGAAAACTTGTACTAGAGTTTAGAAGATTTAGCTTTATGCTTAGATAACCTGACAACCTAATAACCTGACACGTGGGGGTCCAGAAAGAAAAATTAGGTCATGCAACAAAAGTCATTTCAGCAAACAGCATTATGTTTTTGAGCCAGTGCTCCTCCAGGCCTTCAATCCATTCTGGATAATTATAAAAAATAAAATAAAATAAGGTAAAATAATATCCCAGGTACATCTTGTTACATGCTCTTTTGTCATTAAATCTGCCTAGTAACAAAAACATGGCTTAAGTGAGCTTCAGCATGCCGCCAGGGAAGATGTACTGGGACATAATACTGTATGGAGCTGCAAACACAATATGTAAAAATATGATCTAATCAATGTGAATTTATTGCATTTTTTTTAAATTGGGAAATGAGTTTTTAATGAAACAGAAATACAGTCAGAGGAAATATGGAAATACGGCATGGAAAGGCCTGGCTTATTAATGAAGGCCAAAGCGCTGATGTTAATCTTAGGGCATACCCTTGAATGCAAAATAGTTCTTTCACAAAGAACCAAAATGAAGGTCCTGGTCCTGATTTTGATCCTGGCATGGAGGGCAGGACAGGAAGCAAGGTAGCTTTCACCCTCCATTCTGCCCACAGCAGACTCTGTCCGATCATACTGCCTGAGTGCAAATTTGTGCGGTACGTTTATATGCAGCTCTACTTATGTCTACATATGTAGAGATGCATACCCAAAAAATCCAAGATTTATTGCCTCACTTTGTGCTGTTTTGCAAAGCTGGTTCCTATGAGACCTGCACCTGAGGAAGTGGCCTTACTGGGCTGAAGGGCCACAGAGCGTGGAAGATGCTGCACTTGTATAAATCACTCTAAGGTGACATAGGTGCCCTCTTGTTAGGGAAAGACAATGGGACAGACACTAGTGGGGGGTGGGGTATGAAGGAGATGAGAGCAGCTGTGGCAATGGAAGGGAGTAAGTATGGGTGCGCAACTTTGGGGGACCAAGTGCCACATTTGTGTAGCAAGGGTTGCATTCCAAAAAGGAGGAAGTCAGGATAAAGAGGTAAGATGAAGAAAATTTTACTTCAAACAAATACAGTTAATAGAATTATTTTCCATGCATTTAATAATTTTTCCCTTTTCATATGTTAAAAATTACATACGTTAACTGCTGCTTTTGGAAGGGCTCTGGGGTCCACATGTAGCAGATATGCCCCTCTGGAAACAATGTACATAATGGATCTTTTAGGCAAGGATGAGCAGGAGCAAAGCAAAGGGAAAGGAACAAAGAAGGGGGAGAGGGTATTTGCTCAGCATAAATTAAAGGTAAACATGGCAAATAAATACTTTGTCTTCTTTTCCTTTAAATCACATCATGGAAGTGTGTTTGCAAATACATGCAGCAGAAGTCAGACCAGTTATTTTTATGTAGCACAGTTTTCAAGCCTGGAAAGTGACAGTACTGAAAGCATTTCCAAGATGCAGAAGCATCCACGGTTTGGATTCCATTCTGGAGACCCATCATGCCTACGCTACTTAAAGCATCCTTACGCTGTCATCGGTAGTTGCTTTATCTATTATCACCTCTGGGAGAAGCTGTCCAGTAGGCGACAGGAGCACTGGTGGTCCTCCTACCAAGGAAACCACCCCATTGCAGTCCACACTGCTCTGCATCTTCCCATTCACTGGAAACATGGTCTGACTAAGGTTACTGCTGCGCCGTTCACTACGTGTGCGTAGAACAAAATAGGAACCATTCCGGCTTCCATTCTCTTCAAAGGTACTGTGCTCGCTATCAGCATCTGAGCCTCCTTCGGTGGTTTGACCTCTGAAGCTGGAAAAGCTGGCCCTGCTATTGCGCCTTGTGGGAAACAGCATTGACTAAGGAGACAGAAATTGAACCATCAAATGAAAACTTGTAAATCACATACAAATCCCAATTGGCAGGCTAGGCAATAACTTTGAGAGGATAAGCACAGTTGGACCTTAGGAAGTATGAAATGACTGGACTCTTAAAATGATTATTGTGGGGGTGGGACATGCCGTCCTAGGGGGTAAAGGAATGTGGGTTTGACTCAGAGAACGGGAAGGGGAATGTCCAGCCATTACAGAAAGGTTACCCAAGTCCTGGGAAAGTAGAAAACATGAGAAAGAAACTCAAAACAACTCCGCCTTGATTGTGTTAGGTATAAGTTGAAGTAGAAAGGGCTTTGGCAGACTTTCAGGATTCTGTTACAATAACCTAACTGCATTAAAGTATATTCCAAGGCTCTTAGCACCTTTTCTTTCCTGACCTCGTTAACCTCAAACTCACACTGCCAATCAGTGAGGCCAATCACCAATACCCATTGAACAGAAAATATTATTTTCCATCATCTCCTCTTGTCCCCAAGGATACTGTCTACAATCTCAGCTAATCCTTTATTTGGGCAGATAGGCATACTTCCAAATTGAAGCAACCACTATTTTCATTATCTAGTAATACCAATATGGCCTGTGTGAGGCTTATGGGATTTCTTAGAAACAAGGCTAAAATTAATGTAGTGCTTTGAAATATGACAGCTTTTCTATTTTTTTAATTAAAAAATGTTTAAAAAGTAATCAACTTGGGCAATTAGCTTGACAAATATCAAGACAGATGTACATGGGCACTATTTTCTCCACCACCCTCAATTTCAATAAACGCTAGACAGTACTTCCAAACACTTACAATTTATTGCATCAAAAGGCTATCAATGAAGCTTTACCCATACTGTTAAAGGAAAATTCAATATAATTAGCGGTTCCGTTGAGATGATAATCAGTCACTGGTAGCTTGCAATTGCTTAACATTCTGACTGCAATGTCACCATGTTAATTTCTCCTTGTGCTAGTAAGTTCTTATGAATAAAGTCATGAAAATGTACATATGTATAAATAGGTTATTTTGCTATCAGATACATAGCATCATCCTGTCTTTTCAACATAGCAACAAAGACACCACTGGATAAATTTAAAACATTCTATTCCTCTTTCCCCAAATTTTATTCTATCACCGCCACTTTTTTCCAACTGTTTGGCTTTCTAATAATAAAAAGATACTATTGTTTTAAGTTCCTCACTGCAGATAATGACAAGAACCTGAAACCCAGTATGGACATAATTTGTTTAAGAGCCATGTACATCTTTCCTTGCATGCAGACCATAAAGTGTGATTCAGGCCCCCATCTGCAACAGTTTAGACAGATATATATGTATCTGACCTGGTATGGAGAAATGACCCTATTTTCATATGTGAGTCTACTTCCTTCCAGAGAAAATCGAAATCCCTTCCTTCTGATGCTACTATCCGATTCCGATTTTGGAAACATTTTGCCATTCCCTTTATCTTCTCCAACAGACAATTCTCTCTGCCGTCTTTTCTTCCTCCGGTTTCTTCTTTCTTTAGCACTTTTGGAGCTTGACAATTCTGAAGATGTTGCAGAAAGTCTTCCAAGAGCACCATCATCCCTGAAGTCTTTATAAGCTGCTGCTGCTGCCAGCGCCTATCATATGAAGGGATCAACTACATAACTACTCTACACAGGACTTAGTTATCTAGCATGCTGCTTATTATTCTAAAAGAACATAGCTTGAAGAATACAAGGGTAAAGAAGGAACATGCATGTACCAAAATAATAGTAAAATGATTTTACACTAAAGTAGGGGCACTTAGTCTTTTTGTTTCATGGATCCCTTTGAGAGTCTGGATCCCTTCTTAGAAAAGCGTATTTACAAACATTAAATCGAATACATAAATAGATACTGTATTACAAAGGAAAACAATTATACTCAAATACAGTTATCAAAATATTTAAAAATAGCAAATATGCAATATAATATACTGTATGTGCTTCCTTATTAAGCCATTAAATCAATAACAAGCTAAGTTTCAGTTAGAGGTTAGTGACAATAAAGTTGCAATTTTTTCCCCATCCAAGTTCATGAACCCCCTGAAATTTATCAGCAGATTAAGAACTCCTGATCTAAAGATTTAGCTGATATATAATAATTAGAATTAGAATCTAGCCTGTGTGTTGTGTGTTAACTTTATGTGTATCATTAAATAAGCCAAGGTTCTTCATACTCTGTACACAGTATTGTGGTTGTGTTCTTTCCAGCAACATGAGGCACTCACCTCGTTGTAAGGCTCAGGGAACCCCATCCCATCCCTATGAGGGGGAATAACGCTATATGATACCTTAATTTCCTGTTGTCTTTGTTTCTGTTGCATCTGTCCTGCAACTGTTATTTGACAGATGACGGTTTTCATATGGTTTATATGCTTCCCATATGCTTGAGAAAGGCAAGACATAATGTACTCAGATAGGACTCTATTTTTATAAAACATGTCATAAACACACTGGGATAAAAGGTAGTGCTGCATGGGAGTCTCACACAAGTCCTTCTAAAAGGAACAAAGTTTGTGCAGTTCCTATTTATCTATATTTACTTTTCTTGAAGATTGTAGACTCCAGTACCTGAGCTTCCTCCTGTTGCCTTTTCAGATGCTCAAGCATGTGCTGATACTCAGTCTCCTTTCTCAGAGCTTCGTCAATAGTAGCTTGATTTTGTTCTTCATAGGCCATAGCTACCACTGCCAAGATCAGGTTGATAAGGTAGAAAGAGCCCAGGAAAATCACCACGACAAAAAAGAACATGTATCCTTTGCCAGCAGCCCGCAACGTCTGGGAAACCAAAAATTACTTACTAGGTTAGTAAAACAAGTAAATTTTAAAAATCAGTGTTTATCTATCTATATCTGTATGTATGTCTGTGTCTGTGTGTGTGTGTGTGTATGTATGTTTGTGTGTGTATGTGTGTGTGTATATATATATATATGTATGTGTGTGATCCAAGGCTTTTGTCTTGGATCTATTATTCAGCAGTGCCAAAAACTTTTCTGAATTTAACATACTTTGTATTCAGCTCTACCACCATGTATTATTTATTTAGAAACAGGTATGAGGAAACTGTTTTAGAAGCTGCATTGAATCCGATCAGGGTTTTAATGCAGCATGTGAAGTTTAGTTGTTTCTCTAACAAACGGTTCACAGCAATTCTTCACCCAATGTGACATGGTGGTTTATTTTTCTGTTCAGGCATTTACATAAACAATTTTGGTCCTTTCTCACAGTTAAAAGTATTCCTTTTCTCACCAGTTGGTAAAGGTTTTCCCAGTAATCCTGAGTCATCAGCCGAAAGAGTGACAAGAAGGCCCAGCTGAAGGTGTCAAAGCTTGTGTAGCCATAGTTGGGGTTTCTACCAACTGGTACACATGTGTATCCTTCTGGACATTGCCTATAAAAAAAGGTGATGAAATGACAATTTTTATGCCTTCTAATTAAGCATATGGAAAATCTCTGAAAGCAAAAGAAGAGGGAAAACCGCAATTTGTACCTGGAAATACTGGGGTGTATACTAAGTCCAAAACATATGGAACAGTTGAGAATAAAAACTTTACAGTAGCTTATTTCAAGATTCTTGAAGAATTCAGGCTTTGAAAATTGTGATGAACTCTGACCTAATCCCATATCCAGGATTAATATGTGAAAAGAAATTACCTCTCAAATTTCATACTTCCTCAAATCTTATACTGCAACAATCAGATCAAAAACTTCAAATGCACTTTAAAATGCTTGTTTTAGACTCAAATAGTTAAGAAATGAAAATTGAACATACACTGAGATACATCTATTAGGCACATTACAAGTCAAAATTTATACTATGTGGATTTATAAAGATCTGAAGATTCTGTGGATTACAAGAATCTACCTATGTACATATTCAGGGCTGACATGAACTAGAATTGGACTGACCTCAGAAATGATAAATCAAGGACATGTATTGCTTAAGTTCACACTGAGTGCTATCAGGATGAATATCTGAGGTTCAGTCCCCTTTTGATAGTGTTTCCATTTTTTGGTGCTTTTCCTCCTACTTCCCTTCTCAACAAAAAGAGATAAATTCTAGTTTTGCCAGAACTAGTTCCAAATTAATATAATTATATGATTGTGTGAAAAAGCTCCCATTAACTTAGCATGATTTTCAGGAATAATTATACTTTCATTAGGAAATTAAAGAAAATGGGTCTTTATACTAAACTGGGCCTGTAAAGCAAGGTATTACCCAGGCTTGAATGTCCTTGCCATATTATAATGCAAAGAAGAAATACTAAATTTCTCCCATTTCTTCCCTTGAGCTACAGCTTTTTATGTTATGTCCCATGCTATCTGGGAGCATTCCCAAACCTCTAAGATGAGCTGGTTTGTAAGGGGCAGAAGGCCGTAGAAGGAAAGAAATTCCTTTCATGAATTCTGCTCAAATGTTGACATTCAATTCAATGTTTGATGAATTAGCAGATTTAGTTACATTACTAATAATGGATTTCTCTTCTAAACTATACTTTGAAAGAGACTTACCCAGCATCTGAGTTATTACCACAGAGCAAGGCATCCTTCTCACCTTCCAAAAAGTAAAAGTGGTCTGTTAAGAAAAAAAAAAGTTTCTTATGATATTTTCATTTATATAATAGTCAGTGTTTCCTATTAGTTATAAGAGGACATTTTCAGAGTAAGAGCCACAATCAAATAAACCCACTGGATAGGCTAACATAATGATAAGCTAACACTGCACACTCTGTTCTTCTACCTTAACACCAAAACGTTTATAATGTATGGAAATATATCTGTGATCTTGTGACTAGACTTGTATTGTGCATGAGAAGACAAAGCAGTTAGGAATGCAAATTAAAATTATGTCTATATGTGGATTAAATTCAAGTAGGTTGACTAGCCTGATCATATCATTTAAACTGTGGAATCCATGTCACTCTTTTCTATTATTGTTATTATTTCATATCTTTACTTCTTTAACAAAGCAATCTTAGGAATCCATGTGATTCTGTAAATGATTACTAAAGTTTGACTTCAAGTGAAAGTTACTTCCAGTATGTGTGTCCTGTCCCAGCCCACATTCAAAACAAGATTAGTCAAGTGAGTCCAAGGGTCCAGAGTCAAGTCACGAGGTTTCTGATCAGGATTCAAGGCACGTGGAATCCAGTAAGCAGATGGTTGTCTCCAATGACTGGTCTGAGCTTGCGGCTCCCTTTTTATAGAGGCCGAACCGGGTGGAGCTTATTTAGGAGGGCAGGGCTACTTTCTCGTGCATAGCCTCTCCAACCTTCACTGTTCCTTTCTTTCCGCTCTCCTTGCTCTTAGGCTGGGAGGGGGTGGCAACCCCGCGTCCTCATCCCTGAGCAGCGACACCTGACCCTACTGCTCATTGGCCAGCCCCGCCTCCTCTGCCTACCCAGACAGACCTTCATCTGTCACCCCCGTCGCTGCCTGCATGCCCTCCAAAGCTGTCCCCGGGCCCGGCTGCTCTTCCTCGTCCTCCGACTTGGACTCTGAGCCCCTCATGACAATGCGTATACGAATTACAACTAAGTTTATCACTACTAGGAAAGTGGACAATTTGATTGAAGGGAAATTACTTATCATTTTTATCAAACTACAGCACCCACAACACTTTGAAAGAGCTTTTCTTTTTCTTTTGATATTGTAACTGAAACCACTAATTAATTAACTTCTGTGACTGATCATTTAGATTCAAATACAAAACATGAATTACTGGTTACTGGAGTTATTGGAATTTTATATTATAACTATCTGATCTGAAACATTATTTTTGCTAATGGCACTGACCTCTCTTCATTTAAACAATTCATTTTAAATGATCTGCCCTACAATGAATTAAATATGTATGGTATTTAGTCCAGAGAAGCCACTAAATAAAATTAGTCCAGAAAAAAAACCCTCTTAGATTAATTATTATTTCATCATCCTCAACCCTACTGCCAGGCAATGCCAAGCAAATGATGTTTTTACTTTAATCAAAAAGACTGCAAATTAACTAAATACTAGAAAATGCAGTGCCACCCAGTGGAACAACTGAATGATGATAGTGTGAGGTGTGGTTGATTCACAGCAATACTTTTGATTACACCATTATTTTCTGAATTCTGAACTGCCCAAATACACTGGTTGAACTTATGGCAAGGCTTAGATTCATATCCAAGTTGTTGTTGTTTATTCGTTTAGTCGCTTCTGACTCTTCGTGACTTCATGGACCAGCCCACGCCAGAGCTTCCTGTCGGTCGTCAACACCCCCAGCTCCCTCTAGAATATCATCCATCCACCTTGCCCTTGGTCGGCCCCTCTTTCTTTTGCCCTCCACTCTCCCTAGCATCAGCACCTTCTCCAGGGTGTCCTGTCTTCTCATTATGTGGCCAAAGTATTTCAGTTTTGCCTTTAATATCATTCCCTCAAGTGAGCAGTCTGGCTTTATTTCCTGGAGGATGGACTGGTTTGATATTCTTGCAGTCCAAGGCACTCTCAGAATTTTCCTCCAACACCACAGTTCAAAAGCATCTACCTTCCTTCTCTCAGCCTTCCTTATGGTCCAGCTCTTGCAGCCATATGTTACTATGGGGAACACCATTGCTTTAACTATGCGGACCTTTGTTGTCAGTGTGATGTCTCTGCTCTTAACTATTTTATCGAGATTTGTCATTGCTCTTCTCCCAAGGATCATATCCAAGTACTCTAGTGCATTACAATTGTTGTTGCTGCTGTTGTTTAAACCTTACCTTTATTTTCAATATATTTAGACCACATTAACTCTGTTCCATTGTAGTACTGCTTAAAGTGTGGGTCTTCGTAAGAAGAGTTACTCAGGGGCCAAAGTAAGCATTTATGCCTCAAGTGACCCATGAACAGCTGCAATCCTACTAGTGCAAACACACTCAAACAAAACAGAGTCAGGATCATGACATCTGAGAGCTTCTTCACTGACTGAATGAGGGCCCCTACAATTGTCTTCAGGCCTGAAACAAAGAGAAAGGTATAATCCCAAATTGGCTAAGGTTCCATCTCCAGGTGTTAGGTAAATGAGATGAATTAAAGATTTCATGCAAGCAGTTCCTATTTTTGAAAACCACCGCTTTTTGCCCAAAGAGAAAAGAGAAAGCCTTCAAATTCATGAGAGAGACATGAAATGTTCAAGAAGGCAACTGTGAAGGAATATAAAAAGCATATCACCTAAACCAGCTATGCAATTAAAAGCCAGCAATTTCAGTCATTCTTACTTTGCATAGAGCTAATGCAGGGGGTAGGCAACTTCGGGGTGGCAGGAGCGTAATTTTAATTTTGAGAGCATGGGGTGGTTTCAGTCACAAAACAGTTGAAATGAGAAGACATACATTTACCAGAAGGCAAATGAGCCCTCCGCCCCAGAATGTTCTCTCTGACCCCAGTGGGACACGAAGGCATTCCTACAAATCCACTGGACATTAGAGGGTGCTGCTCTGCTTTGCTTTACAGCATGATGGTTTTATACATATATAAAAGGACTTTTGTTAAACAAAGCCAAGCAGGATAGGAAGCTGGATCTGTAGCAAAGGTGGTGTCATGGGCATGCTGGTGCCCAGGGGCACCATATTGCCTACCCCTGATCTATTGTAAAGGAAATTTTTTACCAATAGTAAAATTTTTCATACATGACTTAACAGAAATATCTCCTTTCAAGCCAGACAGTGGTTTGGCAAGGTAAGGCTTCTCAAGCTATATTCATGCAGCATCCATGCGGTTCCTTTATTAGCTTATTACTAGGTTTACTAGCAATCCAGTTTTTTAAATGCTAACATCTTCATTCCCAAGTTATTTCAATAAACAAAGTTTATCTGAATATGAAAAGTGCAACCATTTTTCATATTGACGTGTGAAAGAAAATTTACTATTTTAATGTGCAACATACACAATTTGTATTGCTATCTCATGCAAAAATGCATTAAACTCAAAGGCTGATGTCTTTACCAGAGCAAGAAACAAGGAATTATTTCTAGACAAATAATCTGGATTGATTAGCTAGTTTAGCAATAAAGTTTGTCGAAACAGATATGACTGCAGTTTTGACAAATTTAAAATCAGCCTCTGGGTTTAACCTAGCTCTCACCTGGGATGACTGATATTGTTTTCAATGCCCGGAGAACTCTGAACGTTCTCAACGCTGAGACATTGCCCAGGTCCACAAACTCTGTCACATATCTGTAATAGGGGAGTTCACACACAAACACAATGACAGGATAAAAAGGAACAGTTGGAGAGGTACAAGGGACCTAACACCTTACACCACTTACGTCTTACCTGGGATTACAGAAATAGTTTTCAAAGCTCTCAGTACTCTGAAAGTTCGAAGAGCTGAAACATTGCCTAGGTTTACAAATTCTGTTACATACCTGTAGAATTAAACCACAGTTATTCAGAGTTGAAGCAGACTTCAGGGTACTTACCTGAGTATGTATTGGAGCTAAACTGTTTTGGTAATTAAATTATAATTAGCTTTTCTGATTTTGCGTTCAGCACATACAGTTGAAAATAAATCCCAGTGTATCCATTGGGGATTACACCAAGTAAGTGTGTGTAAGATTGCAACTACCGCCAATGCAACACTCTGTAGATATCTGGATATGAGTCACTAAAGATACTTCTACCATGTATATACGGGCACTGGCTTTGTTAGCAAACTGGAAGCTTTTTCAGGTGTATGTATCTCCATGTCTGTGTGTATGTATTATGGTGGAATAAGGTACCCCCATACACACACATGTGAGCTGCATTCACTACCAGCCCTATAAGATGCACCCCCATACACAGAACTGTCAGTGCTTTGCTGGGAGCCTGGTGTACACTGTAGTTTTCTGCATGCTTAACAAATTTATGTTATATCTTCAGAATGATTTGGATTATTTAAGTGAGCCAGTTTATGGCCACAACAGGTGTGTGCGCGTGTGTGTGTGCGTGTAAGGCAATTTGAGTCAGTTATACTTTATTATTGCATTTGACATTTTAAAAACAAGGGGAAAATGGATCTGACACAGCATTTTCCCCACTGATGCCCCCTACTTTCAATCTGCTCCTATACTCACAGAAAATATTGTGGAGAAACATAGACTGGGTTACAGGATGAACCATTCTGCTCCCCTTGTCCTGCTGATAGAAACTACTTTTCTGATAAAGGGAGCTAATTATGGACCAAGAAAATTAATCACAACTGAACCAAACATAAGTTTAGTATGGTTTATTTGTAGTATCTGATAACAGTTTCTCCAATTTTGGCTTCTACTCATAGAGTGAGAATTTCCCGTTGTTTCTTTCTGTCTTCTAGGGTTGCCACAACTACCCAGACCAGAGTTTGGGGAAGGGGGGGCATGCAGGGAAATTTCTTTTGCCTATTATGTCCATTCCACTAACAAAAGGCTACTGCTGGATGCAATTAATAAAAAATACAATTCATGTGTCTCAGGACTGTCTCATGCAGGTACAATCTTTGTGATTGTTTAAAACTACGTAAGTCACCATGTTAAAAAAAAAAGGCTGAATACTCACGCAAATGAAATTACAAGAAAATCAAGCCAGTTCCAGGGATCTCGAAGGAAAGTAAAAACATCTATACAGAAACCTCTTGCAAAAATTTTTATGAGAGATTCAAATGTATAAATTCCAGTGAACGTGTATCTGAGGGGGAGAAAAATGCATGTAAATTTGTCATTCCCATAGGATTTAGTGCAGTAATTTCCTGCTCTTGTTAATGCCTCCTTCTCCTTTTATTTGGTACCTTCCAATGTTGCAGAGATTTCTGCCCTTAAAATGGTAATTTTTCTTTCCGCTTCCCCCCTCCCGTTCATTCTTAACATCTGCTCCAATAGCTTGGGGATGAGGGCAGGGAATATGTGCTCTGTCATATCAGGCACTCATTTACAAACATGTACCTCAAAAATGCCACAGATTTCTTGAA
The DNA here is from genome assembly GCF_035149785.1 of Candoia aspera. NCBI lineage: Eukaryota > Metazoa > Chordata > Lepidosauria > Squamata > Candoiidae > Candoia > Candoia aspera. Next base: position 195,839,531 of record NC_086153.1, on the reverse strand, counting down.
CACTCTGAGATAAATGGGAGTCTCACACAACTCCTTCTAAAAGGAACAAAGTTTTGTGCAGTTCCTATTTATCTGTATTAAAATCTCACCGTCTGCAAAATACTGGCAGGGTGATTTTGGTGCTCTCTCCCCCAGCACAGCTGCTTTGAGGTAACAGACTGCAACCTTAGCCCCTCTTCCCTTCCCTCTGTGCTCATTCTTTCTGTGGTCAGAAAGTCAGAGTTTTGCTTGTGTCCTCCAGAGAAATGTGGTTTTTTTTTAAAAAAAAAAAAGCAAAACCAAACCAAAAGAACATACAGACTTCACACAGGGTTTTGCAACCATGCCACTACTTTGCCTTTGGTACAATTTTGCATCCAAGGGGTAAGCCTGGTTGGAAAGGCAGCCCCCATCTGTTGTCTTGGCCAAGACAATGTCGTCCCAAACAGTGTAGTTACTTTTTGTTTTGTTTTTTAACTGTTTACCATCTGCTACCCTGGGATCCTTTAAACAATCCTGTGCTTGAGATTCAATGTCTATGGTGGAAGTTGATTAGGAAGCCTGCCCGTAGTTCATGTAGAACATTTTTACAATTTTTATTGCATGATACCAGTTTAGCATCCCTAGTACCTCAAGGTGGCACAACAGCCATTCCTAAACCACTATTTCTGGATGCAATAATTATTCCTTATTTTGGGGCAAAGTACAAATTCATATTTTGTCCATTACATCTATGGTGAACCTTGGAAAAAATAAAGAACAAACCTGAAAAAGGGGCAAATCTGAAAGAGGTTCACAAGGATAAAAAAAATTGAATTTATAACTTTGCTTTACAAAGGAAAATTCAAGAGCAAAACCAAGAAAAACTTTACAAAAGTTGCATATTCTATTAAAAATATCTAAAACCAAACAGTGTATATATATATATATATATTTATTTTAAAAAGGCAATTCAATTTCCATACTTTTCACATAAATGTGAAAGACGGTGCATTAAGAGGTACCATTTGTATGGTAAAAGTCAAATGATCAAAATAAAGGGCATAAGTCAGTTTTTGAAAAATCAATAAATCTAAGGGAGAGCTTTCTGAAATAAAGGAGTATCCTTTATAATAAAGGGCATATGGTCACTGTAATTACAGTCATGGGAAAAAGTCAGTACACCCTCTCTGAGTTCTACAGTTTTACGTATCAGGACACGGTGTAATACGCCATGTGTTGTTGTTCATC